>NW_027254985.1:0-2500 GCF_042242105.1 Pempheris klunzingeri
AGGTGTTGGTGTGCGTCTCAGGGTCCAGGCCGGAGGTCACGGGGCCTGGGGGAGGTGTTGGTGTGTGTCTGCTGGGCCTGGGGGAGGTGTTGGTGTGCGTCTCAGGGTCCAGGCCGGAGGTCACGGGGCCTGGGGGAGGTGTTGGTGTGTGTCGGGGCCTGGGGGAGGTGTTGGTGTGCGTCTCAGGGGCCAGGTTGGAGGTCACGGGGCCTGGGGGAGGTGTTGGTGTGCGTCTGGGCCTGGGGGAGGTGTTGGTGTGTGTCTCAATTCAATTCAATTCAATTCAATTCAATTTTATTTGTATAGCCCAATATCACAACAGAGTGTCTCATAGTGCTTTACAAAGTTCACTGAGGGTGGAGGCCGGAGGTCACGGGGCCTGGGGGAGGTGTTGGTGTGCGTCTCAGGGTCCAGGCCGGAGGTCACGGGGCCTGGGGGAGGTGTTGGTGTGCGTCTCAGGGTCCAGGCCGGAGGTCACGGGGCCTGGGGGAGGTGTTGGTGTGTGTCTGCTGGGCCTGGGGGAGGTGTTGGTGTGCGTCTCAGGGTCCAGGCCGGAGGTCACGGGGCCTGGGAGATGTGTTGGTGTGCGTCTCAGGGTCAAGGCCGGAGGTCACGGGGCCTGGGGGATGTGTTGGTGTGCGTCTCAGGGTCAAGGCCGGAGGTCACGGGGCCTGGGGGATGTGTTGGTGTGCGTCTCAGGGTCCAGGCTGGAGGTCACGGAGAGGTGTTGGTGTGTGTCGGGGCCTGGGAGATGTGTTGGTGTGCGTCTCAGGGTGGAGGCCGGAGGTCACGGGGCCTGGGGGAGGTGTTGGTGTGCGTCTCAGGGGCCAGGTTGGAGGTCACGGGGCCTGGGAGAGGTGTTGGTGTGTGTCGGGGCCTAGGGGAGGTGTTGGTGTGCGTCTCAGGGTCCAGGCCGGAGGTCACGGGGCCTGGGAGATGTGTTGGTGTGCGTCTCAGGGTCAAGGCCGGAGGTCACGGGGCCTGGGGGATGTGTTGGTGTGCGTCTCAGGGTCCAGGCTGGAGGTCACGGAGAGGTGTTGGTGTGTGTCGGGGCCTGGGAGATGTGTTGGTGTGCGTCTCAGGGTCAAGGCCGGAGGTCACGGGGCCTGGGGGATGTGTTGGTGTGCGTCTCAGGGTCCAGGCTGGAGGTCACGGAGAGGTGTTGGTGTGTGTCGGGGCCTGGGAGATGTGTTGGTGTGCGTCTCAGGGTGGAGGCCGGAGGTCACGGGGCCTGGGGGAGGTGTTGGTGTGCGTCTCAGGGGCCAGGTTGGAGGTCACGGGGCCTGGGAGAGGTGTTGGTGTGTGTCGGGGCCTGGGGGATGTGTTGGTGTGCGTCTCAGGGTGGAGGCCGGAGGTCACGGGGCCTGGGGGATGTGTTGGTGTGCGTCTCAGGGGCCAGGTTGGAGGTCACGGAGAGGTGTTGGTGTGTGTCTGGGCCTGGGGGATGTGTTGGTGTGCGTCTCAGGGTCCAGGCTGGAGGTCACGGAGAGGTGGTGGTGTGTGTCGGGGCCTGGGAGATGTGTTGGTGTGCGTCTCAGGGTCAAGGCCGGAGGTCACGGGGCCTGGGAGATGTGTTGGTGTGCGTCTCTGGGTCAAGGCCGGAGGTCACGGGGCCTGGGAGAGGTGTTGGTGTGTGTCTGCTGGGCCTGGGGGAGGTGTTGGTGTGTGTCTCAGGGTGGAGGCCGGAGGTCACGGGGCCTGGGGGAGGTGTTTGTGTGCGTCTCAGGGGCCAGGTTGGAGGTCACGGAGAGGTGTTGGTGTGTGTCTGGGCCTGGGGGAGGTGTTGGTGTGCGTCTCAGGGTGCAGGCCGGAGGTCACGGGGCCTGGGAGATGTGTTGGTGTGCGTCTCTGGGTCAAGGCTGGAGGTCACGGAGAGGTGTTGGTGTGTGTCGGGGCCTGGGAGATGTGTTGGTGTGCGTCTCTGGGTCAAGGCTGGAGGTCACGGAGAGGTGTTGGTGTGTGTCGGGGCCTGGGAGATGTGTTGGTGTGCGTCTCAGGGTCAAGGCCGGAGGTCACGGGGCCTGGGGGAGATGTGTTGGTGTGCGTCTCTGGGTCAAGGCCGGAGGTCACGGGGCCTGGGGGAGGTGTTGGTGTGCGTCTCAGGGGCCAGGTTGGAGGTCACGGGGCCTGGGAGAGGTGTTGGTGTGTGTCGGGGCCTGGGGGATGTGTTGGTGTGCGTCTCAGGGTCCAGGCCGGAGGTCACGGGGCCTGGGAGATGTGTTGGTGTGCGTCTCAGGGTCAAGGCCGGAGGTCACGGGGCCTGGGGGAGATGTGTTGGTGTGCGTCTCAGGGTGGAGGCCGGAGGTCACGGAGAGGTGGTGGTGTGTGTCGGGGCCTGGGAGATGTGTTGGTGTGCGTCTCAGGGTCCAGGCCGGAGGTCACGGGGCCTGGGGGAGGTGTTGGGGTGTGTCGGGGCAATTCGAAACATTCACCGGAGTACCAGGGGCACGAAACATTCATCGGCTTACCAGGGGCACGAAACATTCACCGGAGTACCAGG
>NW_027254985.1:15000-17500 GCF_042242105.1 Pempheris klunzingeri
GTGTTGGTGTGTGTCTGCTGGGCCTGGGGGAGGTGTTGGTGTGCGTCTCAGGGTCCAGGCCGGAGGTCACGGGGCCTGGGAGATGTGTTGGTGTGCGTCTCAGGGTCAAGGCCGGAGGTCACGGGGCCTGGGGGATGTGTTGGTGTGCGTCTCAGGGTCAAGGCCGGAGGTCACGGGGCCTGGGGGATGTGTTGGTGTGCGTCTCAGGGTCCAGGCTGGAGGTCACGGAGAGGTGTTGGTGTGTGTCGGGGCCTGGGAGATGTGTTGGTGTGCGTCTCAGGGTGGAGGCCGGAGGTCACGGGGCCTGGGGGAGGTGTTGGTGTGCGTCTCAGGGGCCAGGTTGGAGGTCACGGGGCCTGGGAGAGGTGTTGGTGTGTGTCGGGGCCTAGGGGAGGTGTTGGTGTGCGTCTCAGGGTCCAGGCCGGAGGTCACGGGGCCTGGGAGATGTGTTGGTGTGCGTCTCAGGGTCAAGGCCGGAGGTCACGGGGCCTGGGGGATGTGTTGGTGTGCGTCTCAGGGTCCAGGCTGGAGGTCACGGAGAGGTGTTGGTGTGTGTCGGGGCCTGGGAGATGTGTTGGTGTGCGTCTCAGGGTCAAGGCCGGAGGTCACGGGGCCTGGGGGATGTGTTGGTGTGCGTCTCAGGGTCCAGGCTGGAGGTCACGGAGAGGTGTTGGTGTGTGTCGGGGCCTGGGAGATGTGTTGGTGTGCGTCTCAGGGTGGAGGCCGGAGGTCACGGGGCCTGGGGGAGGTGTTGGTGTGCGTCTCAGGGGCCAGGTTGGAGGTCACGGGGCCTGGGAGAGGTGTTGGTGTGTGTCGGGGCCTGGGGGATGTGTTGGTGTGCGTCTCAGGGTGGAGGCCGGAGGTCACGGGGCCTGGGGGATGTGTTGGTGTGCGTCTCAGGGGCCAGGTTGGAGGTCACGGAGAGGTGTTGGTGTGTGTCTGGGCCTGGGGGATGTGTTGGTGTGCGTCTCAGGGTCCAGGCTGGAGGTCACGGAGAGGTGGTGGTGTGTGTCGGGGCCTGGGAGATGTGTTGGTGTGCGTCTCAGGGTCAAGGCCGGAGGTCACGGGGCCTGGGAGATGTGTTGGTGTGCGTCTCTGGGTCAAGGCCGGAGGTCACGGGGCCTGGGAGAGGTGTTGGTGTGTGTCTGCTGGGCCTGGGGGAGGTGTTGGTGTGTGTCTCAGGGTGGAGGCCGGAGGTCACGGGGCCTGGGGGAGGTGTTTGTGTGCGTCTCAGGGGCCAGGTTGGAGGTCACGGAGAGGTGTTGGTGTGTGTCTGGGCCTGGGGGAGGTGTTGGTGTGCGTCTCAGGGTGCAGGCCGGAGGTCACGGGGCCTGGGAGATGTGTTGGTGTGCGTCTCTGGGTCAAGGCTGGAGGTCACGGAGAGGTGTTGGTGTGTGTCGGGGCCTGGGAGATGTGTTGGTGTGCGTCTCTGGGTCAAGGCTGGAGGTCACGGAGAGGTGTTGGTGTGTGTCGGGGCCTGGGAGATGTGTTGGTGTGCGTCTCAGGGTCAAGGCCGGAGGTCACGGGGCCTGGGGGAGATGTGTTGGTGTGCGTCTCTGGGTCAAGGCCGGAGGTCACGGGGCCTGGGGGAGGTGTTGGTGTGCGTCTCAGGGGCCAGGTTGGAGGTCACGGGGCCTGGGAGAGGTGTTGGTGTGTGTCGGGGCCTGGGGGATGTGTTGGTGTGCGTCTCAGGGTCCAGGCCGGAGGTCACGGGGCCTGGGAGATGTGTTGGTGTGCGTCTCAGGGTCAAGGCCGGAGGTCACGGGGCCTGGGGGAGATGTGTTGGTGTGCGTCTCAGGGTGGAGGCCGGAGGTCACGGAGAGGTGGTGGTGTGTGTCGGGGCCTGGGAGATGTGTTGGTGTGCGTCTCAGGGTCCAGGCCGGAGGTCACGGGGCCTGGGGGAGGTGTTGGGGTGTGTCGGGGCAATTCGAAACATTCACCGGAGTACCAGGGGCACGAAACATTCATCGGCTTACCAGGGGCACGAAACATTCACCGGAGTACCAGGGGCACGAAACAGCCATCGGAGTACCAGGGGCACGAAACCTCCACCAGAGTACCAGGGGCACGAAACCTCCACTAGAGTACCAGGGGCACGAAACCTCCACTAGAGTACCAGGGGCACGAAACATTCACCGGAGTACCAGGGGCACGAAACAGCCATCGGAGTACCAGGGGCACGAAACCTCCACTAGAGTACCAGGGGCACGAAACCTCCACTAGAGTACCAGGGGCACGAAACCTCCACTAGAGTACCAGGGGCACGAAACATTCACCGGAGTACCAGGGGCACGAAACAGCCATCAGAGTACCAGGGGCACGAAACCTTCATCGGAGCACCAGGGGCACGAAACCTCCACTGGAGGACCAGGGGCACGAAACATTCATCGGAGCACCAGGGGCACGAAACATTCATCGGATTACCAGGGGCACGAAACATTCACCGGAGTACCAGGGGCACGAAACATTCATCGGATTACCAGGGGCACGAAACCTCCAC
>NW_027254985.1:30000-32500 GCF_042242105.1 Pempheris klunzingeri
ATTCAATTCAATTCAATTTTATTTGTATAGCCCAATATCACAACAGAGTGTCTCATAGTGCTTTACAAAGTTCACTGAGGGTGGAGGCCGGAGGTCACGGGGCCTGGGGGAGGTGTTGGTGTGCGTCTCAGGGTCCAGGCCGGAGGTCACGGGGCCTGGGGGAGGTGTTGGTGTGCGTCTCAGGGTCCAGGCCGGAGGTCACGGGGCCTGGGGGAGGTGTTGGTGTGTGTCTGCTGGGCCTGGGGGAGGTGTTGGTGTGCGTCTCAGGGTCCAGGCCGGAGGTCACGGGGCCTGGGAGATGTGTTGGTGTGCGTCTCAGGGTCAAGGCCGGAGGTCACGGGGCCTGGGGGATGTGTTGGTGTGCGTCTCAGGGTCAAGGCCGGAGGTCACGGGGCCTGGGGGATGTGTTGGTGTGCGTCTCAGGGTCCAGGCTGGAGGTCACGGAGAGGTGTTGGTGTGTGTCGGGGCCTGGGAGATGTGTTGGTGTGCGTCTCAGGGTGGAGGCCGGAGGTCACGGGGCCTGGGGGAGGTGTTGGTGTGCGTCTCAGGGGCCAGGTTGGAGGTCACGGGGCCTGGGAGAGGTGTTGGTGTGTGTCGGGGCCTAGGGGAGGTGTTGGTGTGCGTCTCAGGGTCCAGGCCGGAGGTCACGGGGCCTGGGAGATGTGTTGGTGTGCGTCTCAGGGTCAAGGCCGGAGGTCACGGGGCCTGGGGGATGTGTTGGTGTGCGTCTCAGGGTCCAGGCTGGAGGTCACGGAGAGGTGTTGGTGTGTGTCGGGGCCTGGGAGATGTGTTGGTGTGCGTCTCAGGGTCAAGGCCGGAGGTCACGGGGCCTGGGGGATGTGTTGGTGTGCGTCTCAGGGTCCAGGCTGGAGGTCACGGAGAGGTGTTGGTGTGTGTCGGGGCCTGGGAGATGTGTTGGTGTGCGTCTCAGGGTGGAGGCCGGAGGTCACGGGGCCTGGGGGAGGTGTTGGTGTGCGTCTCAGGGGCCAGGTTGGAGGTCACGGGGCCTGGGAGAGGTGTTGGTGTGTGTCGGGGCCTGGGGGATGTGTTGGTGTGCGTCTCAGGGTGGAGGCCGGAGGTCACGGGGCCTGGGGGATGTGTTGGTGTGCGTCTCAGGGGCCAGGTTGGAGGTCACGGAGAGGTGTTGGTGTGTGTCTGGGCCTGGGGGATGTGTTGGTGTGCGTCTCAGGGTCCAGGCTGGAGGTCACGGAGAGGTGGTGGTGTGTGTCGGGGCCTGGGAGATGTGTTGGTGTGCGTCTCAGGGTCAAGGCCGGAGGTCACGGGGCCTGGGAGATGTGTTGGTGTGCGTCTCTGGGTCAAGGCCGGAGGTCACGGGGCCTGGGAGAGGTGTTGGTGTGTGTCTGCTGGGCCTGGGGGAGGTGTTGGTGTGTGTCTCAGGGTGGAGGCCGGAGGTCACGGGGCCTGGGGGAGGTGTTTGTGTGCGTCTCAGGGGCCAGGTTGGAGGTCACGGAGAGGTGTTGGTGTGTGTCTGGGCCTGGGGGAGGTGTTGGTGTGCGTCTCAGGGTGCAGGCCGGAGGTCACGGGGCCTGGGAGATGTGTTGGTGTGCGTCTCTGGGTCAAGGCTGGAGGTCACGGAGAGGTGTTGGTGTGTGTCGGGGCCTGGGAGATGTGTTGGTGTGCGTCTCTGGGTCAAGGCTGGAGGTCACGGAGAGGTGTTGGTGTGTGTCGGGGCCTGGGAGATGTGTTGGTGTGCGTCTCAGGGTCAAGGCCGGAGGTCACGGGGCCTGGGGGAGATGTGTTGGTGTGCGTCTCTGGGTCAAGGCCGGAGGTCACGGGGCCTGGGGGAGGTGTTGGTGTGCGTCTCAGGGGCCAGGTTGGAGGTCACGGGGCCTGGGAGAGGTGTTGGTGTGTGTCGGGGCCTGGGGGATGTGTTGGTGTGCGTCTCAGGGTCCAGGCCGGAGGTCACGGGGCCTGGGAGATGTGTTGGTGTGCGTCTCAGGGTCAAGGCCGGAGGTCACGGGGCCTGGGGGAGATGTGTTGGTGTGCGTCTCAGGGTGGAGGCCGGAGGTCACGGAGAGGTGGTGGTGTGTGTCGGGGCCTGGGAGATGTGTTGGTGTGCGTCTCAGGGTCCAGGCCGGAGGTCACGGGGCCTGGGGGAGGTGTTGGGGTGTGTCGGGGCAATTCGAAACATTCACCGGAGTACCAGGGGCACGAAACATTCATCGGCTTACCAGGGGCACGAAACATTCACCGGAGTACCAGGGGCACGAAACAGCCATCGGAGTACCAGGGGCACGAAACCTCCACCAGAGTACCAGGGGCACGAAACCTCCACTAGAGTACCAGGGGCACGAAACCTCCACTAGAGTACCAGGGGCACGAAACATTCACCGGAGTACCAGGGGCACGAAACAGCCATCGGAGTACCAGGGGCACGAAACCTCCACTAGAGTACCAGGGGCACGAAACCTCCACTAGAGTACCAGGGGCACGAAACCTCCACTAGAGTACCAGGGGCACGAAACATTCACCGGAGTAC
>NW_027254985.1:45000-47500 GCF_042242105.1 Pempheris klunzingeri
GTCAGGCTTGGGGTTAAGTGGGCCTGGCTGGAGGTCACGGGGGCCTGGAGGAGGTGTTGGTGTGCGTCTCAGGGTGGAGGCCGGAGGTCACGGGGCCTGGGGGAGGTGTTGGTGTGCGTCTCCGGGGCCAGGCCGGAGGTCACGGGGCCTGGGAGAGGTGTTGGTGTGTGTCTGCTGGGCCTGGGGGAGGTGTTGGTGTGCGTCTCAGGGTCCAGGCCGGAGGTCACGGGGCCTGGGGGAGGTGTTGGTGTGTGTCTGCTGGGCCTGGGGGAGGTGTTGGTGTGCGTCTCAGGGTCCAGGCCGGAGGTCACGGGGCCTGGGGGAGGTGTTGGTGTGTGTCGGGGCCTGGGGGAGGTGTTGGTGTGCGTCTCAGGGGCCAGGTTGGAGGTCACGGGGCCTGGGGGAGGTGTTGGTGTGCGTCTGGGCCTGGGGGAGGTGTTGGTGTGTGTCTCAATTCAATTCAATTCAATTCAATTCAATTTTATTTGTATAGCCCAATATCACAACAGAGTGTCTCATAGTGCTTTACAAAGTTCACTGAGGGTGGAGGCCGGAGGTCACGGGGCCTGGGGGAGGTGTTGGTGTGCGTCTCAGGGTCCAGGCCGGAGGTCACGGGGCCTGGGGGAGGTGTTGGTGTGCGTCTCAGGGTCCAGGCCGGAGGTCACGGGGCCTGGGGGAGGTGTTGGTGTGTGTCTGCTGGGCCTGGGGGAGGTGTTGGTGTGCGTCTCAGGGTCCAGGCCGGAGGTCACGGGGCCTGGGAGATGTGTTGGTGTGCGTCTCAGGGTCAAGGCCGGAGGTCACGGGGCCTGGGGGATGTGTTGGTGTGCGTCTCAGGGTCAAGGCCGGAGGTCACGGGGCCTGGGGGATGTGTTGGTGTGCGTCTCAGGGTCCAGGCTGGAGGTCACGGAGAGGTGTTGGTGTGTGTCGGGGCCTGGGAGATGTGTTGGTGTGCGTCTCAGGGTGGAGGCCGGAGGTCACGGGGCCTGGGGGAGGTGTTGGTGTGCGTCTCAGGGGCCAGGTTGGAGGTCACGGGGCCTGGGAGAGGTGTTGGTGTGTGTCGGGGCCTAGGGGAGGTGTTGGTGTGCGTCTCAGGGTCCAGGCCGGAGGTCACGGGGCCTGGGAGATGTGTTGGTGTGCGTCTCAGGGTCAAGGCCGGAGGTCACGGGGCCTGGGGGATGTGTTGGTGTGCGTCTCAGGGTCCAGGCTGGAGGTCACGGAGAGGTGTTGGTGTGTGTCGGGGCCTGGGAGATGTGTTGGTGTGCGTCTCAGGGTCAAGGCCGGAGGTCACGGGGCCTGGGGGATGTGTTGGTGTGCGTCTCAGGGTCCAGGCTGGAGGTCACGGAGAGGTGTTGGTGTGTGTCGGGGCCTGGGAGATGTGTTGGTGTGCGTCTCAGGGTGGAGGCCGGAGGTCACGGGGCCTGGGGGAGGTGTTGGTGTGCGTCTCAGGGGCCAGGTTGGAGGTCACGGGGCCTGGGAGAGGTGTTGGTGTGTGTCGGGGCCTGGGGGATGTGTTGGTGTGCGTCTCAGGGTGGAGGCCGGAGGTCACGGGGCCTGGGGGATGTGTTGGTGTGCGTCTCAGGGGCCAGGTTGGAGGTCACGGAGAGGTGTTGGTGTGTGTCTGGGCCTGGGGGATGTGTTGGTGTGCGTCTCAGGGTCCAGGCTGGAGGTCACGGAGAGGTGGTGGTGTGTGTCGGGGCCTGGGAGATGTGTTGGTGTGCGTCTCAGGGTCAAGGCCGGAGGTCACGGGGCCTGGGAGATGTGTTGGTGTGCGTCTCTGGGTCAAGGCCGGAGGTCACGGGGCCTGGGAGAGGTGTTGGTGTGTGTCTGCTGGGCCTGGGGGAGGTGTTGGTGTGTGTCTCAGGGTGGAGGCCGGAGGTCACGGGGCCTGGGGGAGGTGTTTGTGTGCGTCTCAGGGGCCAGGTTGGAGGTCACGGAGAGGTGTTGGTGTGTGTCTGGGCCTGGGGGAGGTGTTGGTGTGCGTCTCAGGGTGCAGGCCGGAGGTCACGGGGCCTGGGAGATGTGTTGGTGTGCGTCTCTGGGTCAAGGCTGGAGGTCACGGAGAGGTGTTGGTGTGTGTCGGGGCCTGGGAGATGTGTTGGTGTGCGTCTCTGGGTCAAGGCTGGAGGTCACGGAGAGGTGTTGGTGTGTGTCGGGGCCTGGGAGATGTGTTGGTGTGCGTCTCAGGGTCAAGGCCGGAGGTCACGGGGCCTGGGGGAGATGTGTTGGTGTGCGTCTCTGGGTCAAGGCCGGAGGTCACGGGGCCTGGGGGAGGTGTTGGTGTGCGTCTCAGGGGCCAGGTTGGAGGTCACGGGGCCTGGGAGAGGTGTTGGTGTGTGTCGGGGCCTGGGGGATGTGTTGGTGTGCGTCTCAGGGTCCAGGCCGGAGGTCACGGGGCCTGGGAGATGTGTTGGTGTGCGTCTCAGGGTCAAGGCCGGAGGTCACGGGGCCTGGGGGAGATGTGTTGGTGTGCGTCTCAGGGTGGAGGCCGGAGGTCACGGAG
>NW_027254985.1:55000-80885 GCF_042242105.1 Pempheris klunzingeri
AATTGGTGATTTTGACGGTCAAATAGGGTTAAACGTTGGAGAACGAAGTGGTTAGGTTTAGGCGTTGAAAAGCGAGTTGGTTAAGTTTAGGCGTGGAGAGCGAAATGGTTAGGTTTAGGCGTTGAAAAGCGAGTTGGTTAAGTTTAGGCGTGGAGGACGAAATGGTTAGGTTTAGGCGTTGAAAAGCGAGTTGGTTAAGTTTAGGCGTGGAGAACGAAATGGTTAGGTTTAGGCGTTGGAGAGCGAGGCGGTTAAGTTTAGGCGTGGAGCAAGACGGTTAGGTTTAGGCGTGCTGAACTAGACGGTTAGGTTCAGGCAAGGGTTGGAATTGGTTAAGATTAGGCATAAAGAACTGAGTCGGCGTGGTTAGTTTTAGGCTTAGAGTTGTGAGTTGGTTAAGTTTAGGCGTGTTGAAATTGAGTAATCAGGTTCAGGTACGGCCTGGTTAGGTTTCGGTGTTGGGAAGCGAGATGGTTAGGTTTAGGCGTGCTAAGTTAGATGGTTAAGTTCAGGCACGGGTTGGAATATTGGTTGAGTTTAGGCGTCAAGAAGTGAGATGATTAAGCGTATTGAAGTAGATTGGTTATAGATTTCGGTGTGTTAAAAGGAGGTGGTTAGTTGGGATTTGGAGTAGTTAGGTTTGAGGAACGTGGATTAGTGGATAGTTTTGTATTGAAAGGAATTTAGGGAAGCTAATTTGGGAGCTAAAGTCTATTTTAAGAAAGCTAGTAGTGGTTCCTATGACAGCCAGCCTGGATCTTAGAGGTCAATTTTTTGTCCCTGCAGCTGAGTTTTTAGGAAGCTAAATCGTAGGACACATCGTCAGTAGTGGACCCCAGGGTCATTGAGTGTTTCGGCCATTACCACTAGACACTCTCTCCCAAGGAAGGCCCTCCCGAGATTGATCAAGTCTCGGGGTGTGTCCCATAGCCAATTGTGTTTTTTGTCTTATTTTGGTAATCTAAATCTCAAGTTGTTTTTAAGTTTGGTCAGGTTATAGAGGAGTCTTTTAGGTGAGTCAAATGCTCTTTTTTCGATGAGTTGGTTTTTTGTTCTCTTTTCAGAGTTTTCTCGTGTTTTAAAAGGAGTTTTTTTGAGTGAGTGAACGGCTCTTTGGAGATGGTAAGTGTTTAATACGATCGTTGTCTTTTTCAGGTTTACGGCTGAGTATTTTGAGGCCTTTCAGAGACTAATAGTAGGACGAGGTGAGTGTTAAAACGGTGATTTAGAGCTGATAAGTATTCGTTTTTGGTATATAATTTTAGAGTTTTAAAGGTAAGTGAATAAATTCTGAGAGTTTTACGGATAGTAATGAAGAGCACACGAGGGAGATAGGACCAGCCACAGCGAGCTGTTGCCTTCCAGTTCACCTCCGGTGTCAGCATCACATTAAAGGACTAGTGTGTAAAATTTAAAGGTAAGTGAATATATTCTGCGAGTTTTACGGATAGTAATGAAGAGCACATGAGGGAGACCGGACCAGCCACAGCGAGCTGTTGCCTTCCAGGTCACCTCCGGTGTCAGCATCACATTAAAGGACTAGTGTCTAAAAATTAAAGTTTTTCTGAGACTTTTCAGGAGTGGATGAGGAGGGAGCCAGGACCAGCCGCAGCGAGCTGCTGCCTTCCCAGATCCCTTAAACATCCCTAGCGCATTTTAAAGGTAATTTTCTGAATATATTCTAAGAGTTTTAAGGATAGTAATGAAGAGCACACGAGGGAGACCGGACCAGCCACAGCGAGCTGTTGCCTTCCAGGTCACCTCCGGTGTCAGCATCACATTAAAGGACTGTTGTCTAAAAATTAAAGTTTTTGAGTCTTTTAAGGAGTGGATGAGGAGGGAGCCAGGACCAGCCGCAGCGAGCTGCTGCCTTCCCAGACACCTCAAACATCCATAGCGCATTTTAAAGGTAAGTGAATAAATTCTAAGAGTTTTAAGGATAGTAATGAAGAGCACACGAGGGAGACCGGACCAGCCACAGCGAGCTGTTGCCTTCCAGGTCACCTCCGGTGTCAGCATCACATTAAAGGACTAATGTCTAAAAACTAAAGTTTTGAGTCTATTTAAGGATTGGATAAAAGAGGGAGCCAGGACCAGCCGCAGCGAGCTGCTGCCTTCCCAGTCACCTCCAGTATCCACCGCGCATTAAAGGGTAAGTGAGTAAAAAATTTTTTTAGTTTAAAGGATAGTAATGAAGAACACATAAGGGAGATAGGACCAGCCGCAGCGAGCTGCTGCCTTCCAAATCTCCATCAGTGTCTCCATCACACTAAAAACTGCGAGTTTTGGAAGCTAAAAAACGTAGCATCCTCGGCTTAGTTCACTATTTTGAACCAAGGGATGTGGGCCTAGGTCCCGGTGCATCCACGGCCCAGTCACCTAAGCTGGATCTGGGGGATGATCGTCTGGAGAGGCTGTTGCATTTAGGTCCCGGTGCATCCAAGGCTTGGTCCCTAAATGGACCAAGGGATGAGAATTTGAAAGAGGCCAATTAAACGTGTGTGGTGCAAGATGGGCTGTTGTATGAGGGGAGCTAACCTCCATAGAAGACTGGGCTACGATCAAGGTCCTGATGCCCTGGACCACCACATCCCACGTGCTGTCCCAAGGGGACCTGGGAGGGCCGCTTACTTACCACCTAATCAGGTTAACAGCTCGTTTGTTGACACCGTGAGGTTACCCCGAGCTGCCCAGTTAGGTTAGGAGTGAAGGGAGGTCATTCTACTTCATCCGTAGGAGATCCGTACTCGATGTTCTATTTTAAGCCTATTTTGAGTCCCAATAGAGATTGTGAGAGGAGGGACTGAGAGGTGATACCAGGACCAGCCGCAGCGAGCTGCTGCCTTCCAGGCATCACTACAGCCCCCACCTCACAAGATTGAGTATCTCCCCAGCAGGACCAGGACCAGCTACAGCTAGCTGTCGCCTTCCTGGGGACTGCTATGGGGACGGGGGACCTGGACCAGCCGTAGCAAGCTACTGCCTTCCAGGAGCCTCCAGGTAATCATCCAAATCTAGTACAAAATAGGAAAATGAGTACCCCCCCAGCAGGATTGGGACCAGCCGCAGCGAGCTGCTGCCTTCCCAGGATCTGCTTATGGGGACGGGGGACCTGGACCAGCCGTAGCAAGCTACTGCCTTCCAGGAACCTCCAGGTAGTCATCCTACTTTGTTTGCCCCATAGGAAGCAAGGAGAGGAGATCCCAGGGCCACGAGGACTGACAGCAGAGGACTGCTGACCTCACAAGCGGTCCAGGACTCAACCCCTACGCTCCCGAGTACCTCCCCAGCTGATACAGGGAAATCCCTGATCAGCCACGGTAAGAGGGGACCAGAGACGGCGAGCTATCGTCGCTCAGGACCCCCCCAGGTACCCATTCTAACCCCATTTTAGGTCTATTTTGAGCATTCTCTGTGCCATCATACACCGCAAGACCCCAGAGATATGCAGGCCTATGTACGTTTTTTAGGAGGTCGCCGCTCACCGAGTAGGCAGGCTGCTGTTCCCGGAGTCTTCTAATGGGGATGCTGCTCCCTCTGCTGGCGGGATCTGTGTACTTCTTCCGGAGAGGATTTCCACAGGTTATAAAAGCTCTTAAAAGGGCTCTGTGGTTTTAGGAATCGGATGTTGGCTGCTCGGATGTCAGGCTGTCTTCTGAGAGGGCTCAGGATGGAGGGATTGCTCAAATCCTTAAAAGGACTATCTCCCGGAGTTGAGTCCGTCTTCTTTTCTTCTCCGCTCTTCACCAGGGATGTTGCGGTTTAATTTTAAGTGATTTTGGAGGAGGTAGGTCTATTTGGGTGAAGCGAAGAAATGTTATGGTTGTTTAGGATCTGTGCATATTCTGAATATGTCAATAAAACTAATATAAGTTGTGATTTCCTGACCATTTTCATGTGTGTATAATTGATAATAAACTATTGTTTTCACTGTGAGTGTCCATTTCTGTGTTTTAGGAGTTATGAGTGTATTCTACTAGTGTTGACCCCTGTTTACAGGCCCCTGGAATTATGGGGAAAATTATTGGTCCTATGTGGTCGTTTCCCTCTCTTTTTGCTTTAAGCTGAGTGGAGGGTTCCAAAATTTTAGTAAAAATAGTTAAAAAAGGTTTTTGAAAAGCAAATTTTTGTCACTTTTTTTGTGTATATAGTTGATATTAACTATTGTCTTAACTTAAGGTGTCCATTTTTGTGTTTAGAAGTTGAGAAAGGACTCTATTAGTGTTTACTACTGTTTCCCGGTCTGTGGAATTGTGGGGGAAATCAGTGGTCCTATGCGAACGTTTCCCTCTCTTTTTGCTTAAGGCTGAGTGGAGGATTCAAAGTTGTAGTAGATTAGCTCAAAAATCCAAAAGAACTATTGAGGTCTAGTTCTATTTCTTTCAGATAGTTAAGAGGAGTGTTTTTGTACTTAAAGAGATGATAAAAATTTGTTTTTGGGGTAAAAATTGGTTTTTTGTAAAAAAATGCCGAGGAGGGGGATCGAACCGGCGAACTCGCAAGCTCCCGTTCCGAAAAGCAAAACCTAACGCGGTGCGCTATAACGCTTCACGTAAAAGTCGGTTCCGTTTTCTGTCATGGTGTTTATTCGTTCAATATCCCGTAGGGCATTATTGAGGCTTAAGATTGGGTGGTGTGTAACGTTTTATAACGTTTATTATATTTGTTTCCTATTTTTTCAAGGATGTCATTAAAGAAGAGCGGTGTCGGGGTGTTCATTCTGTTTAAGAATGAATGATGAGGGCCTGTTGTGTTTCACATTGTCTATTGTGATTTGGGAGGAAACTACGTTCGGGTCAAAGGTCAGGTTTAATATTTAATGTCCTAACAAGACTTATTAGTTGGAGGAGAAAGTGATGTGTGGTCGGGATGGAGACAGAGCTTGGGGTACAGGGGTCTGTGGGGACCTGCTGTACCCCCTATGCCTGATCGGGCTTATTCGCTCTGAAACTCCCCAGCTCCACCATCAGAATGGGGGAGCTCCGGGAGGAGAGCTATTAATTTTTGAAGATGTGATGTGATTTTTGGTATCCTTTTGGAGAGAAGAGGAGAGTCGTTTGGGATGTGTGGTCGGGATGGAGACAGAGCTTGGGGTACAGGGGTCTGTGGGGACCTGCTGTACCCCCTATGCCTGATCGGGCTTATTCGCTCTGAAACTCCCCAGCTCCACCATCAGAATGGGGGAGCTCCGGGAGGAGAGCTATTAATTTTTGAAGATGTGATGTGATTTTTGGTATCCTTTTGGAGCGAAGAGGAGAGTCGTTTGGGATGTGTGGTCGGGATGGAGACAGAGATGGAGACAGAGCTTGGGGTACAGGGGTCTGTGGGGACCTGCTGTACCCCCTATGCCTGATCGGGCTTATTCGCTCTGATACTCCCCAGCTCCACCATCAGAATGGGGGAGCTTCGGGAGGAGAGCTATTAATTTTTGAAGAGGTGTGATGTGATTTTTGGTATCCTTTTGGAGATAAGAGGAGAGTCGTTTTGTATGGTTGGGATGGAGACAGAGATGGAGACAGAGCTTGGGGTACAGGGGTCTGTGGGGACCTGCTGCACCCCCTATGCCTGATCGGGCTTATTCGCTCTGTACCTCCCCAGCTCCACCATAAGGATGGGGGAGCTCCGGGAGGAGAGCTCTGGTACATTTAGTCGTAGGGTGTGAATCTCTTTTGTTAAGGTGGAGATAGAGTTAGAGCAGTGATCTGTCTAGATGAATATAGTCACAGTCTTTTCGTCCTGTATTGAGGGTCTATGTTAAGTATTAAGATTTAGGTTCAGAGAGTGGGGATGATTCTTTTATTATTCTTCTGAAATTTAGTAATAAGTTGTTATAGTGGGTTTTATAGGTATTGATTAAATATAATATGGATAAAAATTGGTTTTATGGGAGGTTTTAGGTGTAAGTTTTGAAATGAAAATGAGAGGACTAAAACGGGAATTGAACCTGTGGTCTCCCGTATCAGGGCGCAAAAGTTATCTCAGTGAGCTATAACGCCTTCACAATAAGACCAGTTTCGCTCCTGTGGTAGTAGACCACGTTCTATCTAGGGATTTAAAATTTAAATGGAGGGTCCCCCCGGCTCACCGCTGACGTCCGCACGCGTCAAGATGACGTGGGCGGAAGCCGAGCAGCGAGTCCACGGGAGCCCTAGCGGACGTCCAATCTCTCTTTTACAGTGTCCAGGAGGAGGCAGCATTTTTCTGGGAGGATTCTTGGTAAGTATCATGTTAAATTTGACTTCGTTGATATGTTATGTTGTTTTGAGTTAGTTAGTTAGTTAGTTGGTCCTGATTTATGCTTAATTTTGAAGGATTAGAAAAAACGGGGACCAAACTTGCGGTCTTCCGTTAGGAAAGAGCCGAAGTTATCTCAGTGAGCTGTAACGCTTTCACAATAAGATAAGTCTTGTTTCTTCCTGTACTCGTAGGCTCCTTCCGTCGGGGGATTTAAAAATTAAAAGGAGGGCCCACGTGATTCACAGCTGATATCCGTCCGTGTCAATAATGATCCGGACGGAAACACAGCCACGAAAACACCGGACTCCGAGCGGCTGTCAATATCAAACTTATATTGTCGGAATCGAGGAGGAGAACGCATCTTTCGAGGAAGATACGTGGTGAGTATTAAATTAGATTTAATTCTGTTAATTTATAATGTTTTTAAGGTAAGTTTTAAGTGTTAATTAAGTTAGTTTTTACAGTATGTTGGTACGTAGTCCGGTCCGGTGTTCCGGGTAAGTATTTGCAGGTCCATTCGTTGATTGTTATTAGGTCATTTAGTGTATATGGTTTTTACTGTTTATCATTATTAAGTCCATAGTCTTAAACTCGGATTTTTAATTGAGTTTTTGAGAGTTTTTTTGAGAGTAAAGGGTAGGAATCAGGCCTGGGTTTGGTCATGGCTTATGCTTTTGGGTTTCCCCTGAGCAAGGTGCCTTTTGGACTCATCCCTCTCATCATTTTCAGCTACTCTTTACTCTCTCTTTTTTTATTACAATAATAACAATTGTTGACAGGTTATACAGAACAATAAAAGGAATAAGGAAAGTAAATTTCAATTCAGAACTATAATAAATGAACAGGTGTATTAACTTATTTACAGGTGATTAATCTTTAATAAACTAATTGAACAGGATTTAAACTTTATAACAAAATAGATGATTATTATGGGAACATATTCTTTTTTATATTTGTACATATTAGTCATTGAGTCCATTTGGGAACTTTGTTCCTAGTTTCTGAATCCAAATGTTCTCTTTTCTCTTTCTTTGTGGTGTTGTCCAGGTCCGGTCGTGTTCAAGTCCCTGTAGGTGAAGGTTCTGGAGTCCGTGGTCTTTGAAGTGTTTTACCAGGTGAGTTCTTGTCTTGTGTCCGTTTCTGATGTTGTATTTGTGGTGTGATAGTCTCGTCCTTAGTGAATTTCTGGTTTCTCCCACATACTGTGTCAGACATTTTTTGCAGCTGATGATATAGACACAGTTAGTCTGTTTCAGCGAGATTTTTGGTAGGGAGTATGGTGTTTTTGTCGTTCTGTTTTTGATGTTTTGAGGTTGTGTTGGAAATGTTTTTGGTTCCATAGGTGGTGGTAGTTTGGCTCTGACCAGGAGGTCCTTGAGGTTCGGGTTTTTCTTGAATGCCGAGATGATCCTAAATCTGTCAGGTATCGTTGTTCCTGTGAGTGTTTCCTGGAAGTTGTGTTTAAGTTGACGGTTTGCTTCCAGTGCATAGGAGGAAAAGTTGGCCATGAGTGGGATTAATTGTTTGTTTTCTGGTGTTTTTTGTTCGTTTGTTCAGGGGTCTCAGGGGTCTCCCCTTTTTTAGCCTAAAAAAGATTTCCACTTTTTCCAGTGCTGAGTAGCAGTCTCTGGAGTCCAGTGGATTTTGTCATTGTTAGTGTTAAAGAATCTGTGGTCGATTTCGGGGATCTGTCTCCCAGTTTTGGTGATCAAGTCATTTAAGATCCTGACATTTTCTTGGATTTTTGCAGGGAGGGCTCTGTTAAAGGAGATTTTTGGGATGAAAATTTCCGCTTGTGGAAACTTTCTTTTGGCTGAACCTAACATCCTCTGGAGGTCTCTTTGTAATAGGTAGGTGTTAGTCTGGTTTCTATTGTTAAGGCCGAATGATAGTATTACTTTGGAGACTCTGTCTGTGGGTTCGCAGTGATTCTCCAGAAGATGAGCCGCGTTATATAGGTTAGCGCCGGGGTAGCAGTCCACTTGGATTCTCCTGTCCTGGATCCGGGGGAGTCTGTCCAGGTTTGAGTCTCCCAGGATTAGGATTGGTCTTTTAGGGTACAGACCCCAGTTTGCTAGTTTGTTGCCGTAGTGGTTGTGTTTTTGATAGGAGTGTGAGTACTCCTCTGGTTTTGGGGTTTGGTTAGTTTGGTTGGTTAGGTTGTTTTCGTTGTTTTCGTTGTTTTCGTTATCTTCATCCTCTGTGTTAGGACTGTCTAGGTAGTAGACTGTTTTGGCGAGTTCTGAGGATAGTATTGGAATCACTACTTTTGGCATAAGGTTGGTTAGTACAGGGTTTTTGGGGGGTCCGTTTTTTGGTAGGAGGTTCTCCATTTCTTCTTCCGAGTCCTCGTCCCGTAGGGAGGGGAACAGGAGGTTGCTTCCTTGAGAGGAATTGATTTCGGTTTTTCTTCGTTTGTTCGGTGGTTGTATTTGGCTGAGGATTTCAAAAATGTCCTCAGGGACGTTAAAGGGGCTCTCAGGGGTATCTTTTGGGGAGTCCTCAGGGGGGTTCTCAGGGATATCCTCAGGGATGTCCTTGGGGATGTCATCAGGGAGGTTTTCCGGGATATCGTCAGGGAATTCTTCAGGGAGGTCGTCCATGAATTTTTTCAGGTGGTTTAGGTCTCGTTCTAGTATTTTTGGGTCGAAGTAGCGCAGGTCTCTTTTGAACCATTTGGTGGCTACTTCTAAGGCTCTTTCCCATTCTATTTTAGAAAGGGGGATCATATGGGTTTTGCATTCTGTTAAGATTAACTGGTAGTGGTCTCCGAGGATTTGGAGGGTTGTTGTGGTCCAGTTTTTGGCATTGTAGGTGGTGAGTTGAGTCGTTGATGCTGTTGCGTAGGCTGGGAAGACGCTTTTGGTGATCATTTCTTGTGTTTTGAGCAGTCTTTTGGGGGTTGTGGAATTTGGTGTAATTTTGGTCTTTTCCAGGTGGTGTGAGGCCTTGAGGTATTTGTGGAATACCCTGATTAGTTTTTGGAAATCACTCCGTTGATCTGCCATGATGGACTGATCTGCAATAATCAAAGGAGAATGATTTGGTTGGTGAGTGTATCAGAACTGATTTTGAATTGGGTTTACAAGAGAGTATGCTGTCCGATGGCGCTGGCAATGGTTAGGTGTTAGAAAATTCTCTCGATGACTCCCCCCACCTCGTCTGACGACTTGGCAGTTGAAAATGGGGAGCCAAAGGCAGGGCACGGGCCTACGCACGTCGCAATATCTCTCTTTTCCCGTCTATTTTTCCTCAACAGGTTTGGTAAGTGTATTGGTTTCTTTCTCTTTCTCTTTTACAGGTTTTTGGTTTTCAGGTGAGTATCCTTACTTTCTTTTCTCCCTTATAGGTTTTGGTTTTCAGGTAAGTATCGTTATTCTCTTTTTCCTTTTCAGGTTTTTGTTCTTCCGGTAAGTGACGTTATTTATTTTATTTTTCTGGTAAGTAACGTTGTTTTTTGTTTAAACTTCTTTATCTAGGTTTAGGTCTTAAGGTAAGTGGAGATAATTATGTCTAATCTGAAAAATTTCCTTTGCTTTACGGGTTGGTATAAACGTTTTTTCTTTTTCCTTCTTTTCCAGTTGTGGTTTTTCCGGTGTGGATTGACGTTGTGATTTCTCCTCCGGGCTAAGGTAAGTTTTCAAGGTAAGTGATATTTAAAGTTTAAGGAAACGTTAGGATTTAGGTATGCATAAGGGTTGGTTTGGTTAGGTTTAGGGCAGGTTCCTGACTTGGCTTTAAACCCCGAATGGTTAAGGTCAGGGCTAGGGTGGGGATAGGCTTAAAAATTGGTGATTTTGACGGTCAAATAGGGTTAAACGTTGGAGAACGAAGTGGTTAGGTTTAGGCGTTGAAAAGCGAGTTGGTTAAGTTTAGGCGTGGAGAGCGAAATGGTTAGGTTTAGGGCAGGTTCCTGACTTGGCTTTAAACCCCGAATGGTTAAGGTCAGGGCTAGGGTGGGGATAGGCTTAAAAATTGGTGATTTTGACGGTCAAATAGGGTTAAACGTTGGAGAACGAAGTGGTTAGGTTTAGGCGTTGAAAAGCGAGTTGGTTAAGTTTAGGCGTGGAGAGCGAAATGGTTAGGTTTAGGGCAGGTTCCTGAATTGGCTTTAAACCCCGAATGGTTAAGGTCAGGGCTAGGGTGGGGATAGGCTTAAAAATTGGTGATTTTGACGGTCAAATAGGGTTAAACGTTGGAGAACGAAGTGGTTAGGTTTAGGCGTTGAAAAGCGAGTTGGTTAAGTTTAGGCGTGGAGAGCGAAATGGTTAGGTTTAGGCGTTGAAAAGCGAGTTGGTTAAGTTTAGGCGTGGAGGACGAAATGGTTAGGTTTAGGCGTTGAAAAGCGAGTTGGTTAAGTTTAGGCGTGGAGAACGAAATGGTTAGGTTTAGGCGTTGGAGAGCGAGGCGGTTAAGTTTAGGCGTGGAGCAAGACGGTTAGGTTTAGGCGTGCTGAACTAGACGGTTAGGTTCAGGCAAGGGTTGGAATTGGTTAAGATTAGGCATAAAGAACTGAGTCGGCGTGGTTAGTTTTAGGCTTAGAGTTGTGAGTTGGTTAAGTTTAGGCGTGTTGAAATTGAGTAATCAGGTTCAGGTACGGCCTGGTTAGGTTTCGGTGTTGGGAAGCGAGATGGTTAGGTTTAGGCGTGCTAAGTTAGATGGTTAAGTTCAGGCACGGGTTGGAATATTGGTTGAGTTTAGGCGTCAAGAAGTGAGATGATTAAGCGTATTGAAGTAGATTGGTTATAGATTTCGGTGTGTTAAAAGGAGGTGGTTAGTTGGGATTTGGAGTAGTTAGGTTTGAGGAACGTGGATTAGTGGATAGTTTTGTATTGAAAGGAATTTAGGGAAGCTAATTTGGGAGCTAAAGTCTATTTTAAGAAAGCTAGTAGTGGTTCCTATGACAGCCAGCCTGGATCTTAGAGGTCAATTTTTTGTCCCTGCAGCTGAGTTTTTAGGAAGCTAAATCGTAGGACACATCGTCAGTAGTGGACCCCAGGGTCATTGAGTGTTTCGGCCATTACCACTAGACACTCTCTCCCAAGGAAGGCCCTCCCGAGATTGATCAAGTCTCGGGGTGTGTCCCATAGCCAATTGTGTTTTTTGTCTTATTTTGGTAATCTAAATCTCAAGTTGTTTTTAAGTTTGGTCAGGTTATAGAGGAGTCTTTTAGGTGAGTCAAATGCTCTTTTTTCGATGAGTTGGTTTTTTGTTCTCTTTTCAGAGTTTTCTCGTGTTTTAAAAGGAGTTTTTTTGAGTGAGTGAACGGCTCTTTGGAGATGGTAAGTGTTTAATACGATCGTTGTCTTTTTCAGGTTTACGGCTGAGTATTTTGAGGCCTTTCAGAGACTAATAGTAGGACGAGGTGAGTGTTAAAACGGTGATTTAGAGCTGATAAGTATTCGTTTTTGGTATATAATTTTAGAGTTTTAAAGGTAAGTGAATAAATTCTGAGAGTTTTACGGATAGTAATGAAGAGCACACGAGGGAGATAGGACCAGCCACAGCGAGCTGTTGCCTTCCAGTTCACCTCCGGTGTCAGCATCACATTAAAGGACTAGTGTGTAAAATTTAAAGGTAAGTGAATATATTCTGCGAGTTTTACGGATAGTAATGAAGAGCACATGAGGGAGACCGGACCAGCCACAGCGAGCTGTTGCCTTCCAGGTCACCTCCGGTGTCAGCATCACATTAAAGGACTAGTGTCTAAAAATTAAAGTTTTTCTGAGACTTTTCAGGAGTGGATGAGGAGGGAGCCAGGACCAGCCGCAGCGAGCTGCTGCCTTCCCAGATCCCTTAAACATCCCTAGCGCATTTTAAAGGTAATTTTCTGAATATATTCTAAGAGTTTTAAGGATAGTAATGAAGAGCACACGAGGGAGACCGGACCAGCCACAGCGAGCTGTTGCCTTCCAGGTCACCTCCGGTGTCAGCATCACATTAAAGGACTGTTGTCTAAAAATTAAAGTTTTTGAGTCTTTTAAGGAGTGGATGAGGAGGGAGCCAGGACCAGCCGCAGCGAGCTGCTGCCTTCCCAGACACCTCAAACATCCATAGCGCATTTTAAAGGTAAGTGAATAAATTCTAAGAGTTTTAAGGATAGTAATGAAGAGCACACGAGGGAGACCGGACCAGCCACAGCGAGCTGTTGCCTTCCAGGTCACCTCCGGTGTCAGCATCACATTAAAGGACTAATGTCTAAAAACTAAAGTTTTGAGTCTATTTAAGGATTGGATAAAAGAGGGAGCCAGGACCAGCCGCAGCGAGCTGCTGCCTTCCCAGTCACCTCCAGTATCCACCGCGCATTAAAGGGTAAGTGAGTAAAAAATTTTTTTAGTTTAAAGGATAGTAATGAAGAACACATAAGGGAGATAGGACCAGCCGCAGCGAGCTGCTGCCTTCCAAATCTCCATCAGTGTCTCCATCACACTAAAAACTGCGAGTTTTGGAAGCTAAAAAACGTAGCATCCTCGGCTTAGTTCACTATTTTGAACCAAGGGATGTGGGCCTAGGTCCCGGTGCATCCACGGCCCAGTCACCTAAGCTGGATCTGGGGGATGATCGTCTGGAGAGGCTGTTGCATTTAGGTCCCGGTGCATCCAAGGCTTGGTCCCTAAATGGACCAAGGGATGAGAATTTGAAAGAGGCCAATTAAACGTGTGTGGTGCAAGATGGGCTGTTGTATGAGGGGAGCTAACCTCCATAGAAGACTGGGCTACGATCAAGGTCCTGATGCCCTGGACCACCACATCCCACGTGCTGTCCCAAGGGGACCTGGGAGGGCCGCTTACTTACCACCTAATCAGGTTAACAGCTCGTTTGTTGACACCGTGAGGTTACCCCGAGCTGCCCAGTTAGGTTAGGAGTGAAGGGAGGTCATTCTACTTCATCCGTAGGAGATCCGTACTCGATGTTCTATTTTAAGCCTATTTTGAGTCCCAATAGAGATTGTGAGAGGAGGGACTGAGAGGTGATACCAGGACCAGCCGCAGCGAGCTGCTGCCTTCCAGGCATCACTACAGCCCCCACCTCACAAGATTGAGTACCTCCCCAGCAGGACCAGGACCAGCTACAGCTAGCTGTCGCCTTCCTGGGGACTGCTATGGGGACGGGGGACCTGGACCAGCCGTAGCAAGCTACTGCCTTCCAGGAGCCTCCAGGTAATCATCCAAATCTAGTACAAAATAGGAAAATGAGTACCCCCCCAGCAGGATTGGGACCAGCCGCAGCGAGCTGCTGCCTTCCCAGGATCTGCTTATGGGGACGGGGGACCTGGACCAGCCGTAGCAAGCTACTGCCTTCCAGGAACCTCCAGGTAGTCATCCTACTTTGTTTGCCCCATAGGAAGCAAGGAGAGGAGATCCCAGGGCCACGAGGACTGACAGCAGAGGACTGCTGACCTCACAAGCGGTCCAGGACTCAACCCCTACGCTCCCGAGTACCTCCCCAGCTGATACAGGGAAATCCCTGATCAGCCACGGTAAGAGGGGACCAGAGACGGCGAGCTATCGTCGCTCAGGACCCCCCCAGGTACCCATTCTAACCCCATTTTAGGTCTATTTTGAGCATTCTCTGTGCCATCATACACCGCAAGACCCCAGAGATATGCAGGCCTATGTACGTTTTTTAGGAGGTCGCCGCTCACCGAGTAGGCAGGCTGCTGTTCCCGGAGTCTTCTAATGGGGATGCTGCTCCCTCTGCTGGCGGGATCTGTGTACTTCTTCCGGAGAGGATTTCCACAGGTTATAAAAGCTCTTAAAAGGGCTCTGTGGTTTTAGGAATC
Source organism: Pempheris klunzingeri (assembly GCF_042242105.1). Classification (NCBI taxonomy): domain Eukaryota; kingdom Metazoa; phylum Chordata; class Actinopteri; order Acropomatiformes; family Pempheridae; genus Pempheris; species Pempheris klunzingeri. Next base: position 69,021 of record NW_027254985.1, read on the forward strand.
GGATGTTGGCTGCTCGGATGTCAGGCTGTCTTCTGAGAGGGCTCAGGATGGAGGGATTGCTCAAATCCTTAAAAGGACTATCTCCCGGAGTTGAGTCCGTCTTCTTTTCTTCTCCGCTCTTCACCAGGGATGTTGCGGTTTAATTTTAAGTGATTTTGGAGGAGGTAGGTCTATTTGGGTGAAGCGAAGAAATGTTATGGTTGTTTAGGATCTGTGCATATTCTGAATATGTCAATAAAACTAATATAAGTTGTGATTTCCTGACCATTTTCATGTGTGTATAATTGATAATAAACTATTGTTTTCACTGTGAGTGTCCATTTCTGTGTTTTAGGAGTTATGAGTGTATTCTACTAGTGTTGACCCCTGTTTACAGGCCCCTGGAATTATGGGGAAAATTATTGGTCCTATGTGGTCGTTTCCCTCTCTTTTTGCTTTAAGCTGAGTGGAGGGTTCCAAAATTTTAGTAAAAATAGTTAAAAAAGGTTTTTGAAAAGCAAATTTTTGTCACTTTTTTTGTGTATATAGTTGATATTAACTATTGTCTTAACTTAAGGTGTCCATTTTTGTGTTTAGAAGTTGAGAAAGGACTCTATTAGTGTTTACTACTGTTTCCCGGTCTGTGGAATTGTGGGGGAAATCAGTGGTCCTATGCGAACGTTTCCCTCTCTTTTTGCTTAAGGCTGAGTGGAGGATTCAAAGTTGTAGTAGATTAGCTCAAAAATCCAAAAGAACTATTGAGGTCTAGTTCTATTTCTTTCAGATAGTTAAGAGGAGTGTTTTTGTACTTAAAGAGATGATAAAAATTTGTTTTTGGGGTAAAAATTGGTTTTTTGTAAAAAAATGCCGAGGAGGGGGATCGAACCGGCGAACTCGCAAGCTCCCGTTCCGAAAAGCAAAACCTAACGCGGTGCGCTATAACGCTTCACGTAAAAGTCGGTTCCGTTTTCTGTCATGGTGTTTATTCGTTCAATATCCCGTAGGGCATTATTGAGGCTTAAGATTGGGTGGTGTGTAACGTTTTATAACGTTTATTATATTTGTTTCCTATTTTTTCAAGGATGTCATTAAAGAAGAGCGGTGTCGGGGTGTTCATTCTGTTTAAGAATGAATGATGAGGGCCTGTTGTGTTTCACATTGTCTATTGTGATTTGGGAGGAAACTACGTTCGGGTCAAAGGTCAGGTTTAATATTTAATGTCCTAACAAGACTTATTAGTTGGAGGAGAAAGTGATGTGTGGTCGGGATGGAGACAGAGCTTGGGGTACAGGGGTCTGTGGGGACCTGCTGTACCCCCTATGCCTGATCGGGCTTATTCGCTCTGAAACTCCCCAGCTCCACCATCAGAATGGGGGAGCTCCGGGAGGAGAGCTATTAATTTTTGAAGATGTGATGTGATTTTTGGTATCCTTTTGGAGAGAAGAGGAGAGTCGTTTGGGATGTGTGGTCGGGATGGAGACAGAGCTTGGGGTACAGGGGTCTGTGGGGACCTGCTGTACCCCCTATGCCTGATCGGGCTTATTCGCTCTGAAACTCCCCAGCTCCACCATCAGAATGGGGGAGCTCCGGGAGGAGAGCTATTAATTTTTGAAGATGTGATGTGATTTTTGGTATCCTTTTGGAGCGAAGAGGAGAGTCGTTTGGGATGTGTGGTCGGGATGGAGACAGAGATGGAGACAGAGCTTGGGGTACAGGGGTCTGTGGGGACCTGCTGTACCCCCTATGCCTGATCGGGCTTATTCGCTCTGATACTCCCCAGCTCCACCATCAGAATGGGGGAGCTTCGGGAGGAGAGCTATTAATTTTTGAAGAGGTGTGATGTGATTTTTGGTATCCTTTTGGAGATAAGAGGAGAGTCGTTTTGTATGGTTGGGATGGAGACAGAGATGGAGACAGAGCTTGGGGTACAGGGGTCTGTGGGGACCTGCTGCACCCCCTATGCCTGATCGGGCTTATTCGCTCTGTACCTCCCCAGCTCCACCATAAGGATGGGGGAGCTCCGGGAGGAGAGCTCTGGTACATTTAGTCGTAGGGTGTGAATCTCTTTTGTTAAGGTGGAGATAGAGTTAGAGCAGTGATCTGTCTAGATGAATATAGTCACAGTCTTTTCGTCCTGTATTGAGGGTCTATGTTAAGTATTAAGATTTAGGTTCAGAGAGTGGGGATGATTCTTTTATTATTCTTCTGAAATTTAGTAATAAGTTGTTATAGTGGGTTTTATAGGTATTGATTAAATATAATATGGATAAAAATTGGTTTTATGGGAGGTTTTAGGTGTAAGTTTTGAAATGAAAATGAGAGGACTAAAACGGGAATTGAACCTGTGGTCTCCCGTATCAGGGCGCAAAAGTTATCTCAGTGAGCTATAACGCCTTCACAATAAGACCAGTTTCGCTCCTGTGGTAGTAGACCACGTTCTATCTAGGGATTTAAAATTTAAATGGAGGGTCCCCCCGGCTCACCGCTGACGTCCGCACGCGTCAAGATGACGTGGGCGGAAGCCGAGCAGCGAGTCCACGGGAGCCCTAGCGGACGTCCAATCTCTCTTTTACAGTGTCCAGGAGGAGGCAGCATTTTTCTGGGAGGATTCTTGGTAAGTATCATGTTAAATTTGACTTCGTTGATATGTTATGTTGTTTTGAGTTAGTTAGTTAGTTAGTTGGTCCTGATTTATGCTTAATTTTGAAGGATTAGAAAAAACGGGGACCAAACTTGCGGTCTTCCGTTAGGAAAGAGCCGAAGTTATCTCAGTGAGCTGTAACGCTTTCACAATAAGATAAGTCTTGTTTCTTCCTGTACTCGTAGGCTCCTTCCGTCGGGGGATTTAAAAATTAAAAGGAGGGCCCACGTGATTCACAGCTGATATCCGTCCGTGTCAATAATGATCCGGACGGAAACACAGCCACGAAAACACCGGACTCCGAGCGGCTGTCAATATCAAACTTATATTGTCGGAATCGAGGAGGAGAACGCATCTTTCGAGGAAGATACGTGGTGAGTATTAAATTAGATTTAATTCTGTTAATTTATAATGTTTTTAAGGTAAGTTTTAAGTGTTAATTAAGTTAGTTTTTACAGTATGTTGGTACGTAGTCCGGTCCGGTGTTCCGGGTAAGTATTTGCAGGTCCATTCGTTGATTGTTATTAGGTCATTTAGTGTATATGGTTTTTACTGTTTATCATTATTAAGTCCATAGTCTTAAACTCGGATTTTTAATTGAGTTTTTGAGAGTTTTTTTGAGAGTAAAGGGTAGGAATCAGGCCTGGGTTTGGTCATGGCTTATGCTTTTGGGTTTCCCCTGAGCAAGGTGCCTTTTGGACTCATCCCTCTCATCATTTTCAGCTACTCTTTACTCTCTCTTTTTTTATTACAATAATAACAATTGTTGACAGGTTATACAGAACAATAAAAGGAATAAGGAAAGTAAATTTCAATTCAGAACTATAATAAATGAACAGGTGTATTAACTTATTTACAGGTGATTAATCTTTAATAAACTAATTGAACAGGATTTAAACTTTATAACAAAATAGATGATTATTATGGGAACATATTCTTTTTTATATTTGTACATATTAGTCATTGAGTCCATTTGGGAACTTTGTTCCTAGTTTCTGAATCCAAATGTTCTCTTTTCTCTTTCTTTGTGGTGTTGTCCAGGTCCGGTCGTGTTCAAGTCCCTGTAGGTGAAGGTTCTGGAGTCCGTGGTCTTTGAAGTGTTTTACCAGGTGAGTTCTTGTCTTGTGTCCGTTTCTGATGTTGTATTTGTGGTGTGATAGTCTCGTCCTTAGTGAATTTCTGGTTTCTCCCACATACTGTGTCAGACATTTTTTGCAGCTGATGATATAGACACAGTTAGTCTGTTTCAGCGAGATTTTTGGTAGGGAGTATGGTGTTTTTGTCGTTCTGTTTTTGATGTTTTGAGGTTGTGTTGGAAATGTTTTTGGTTCCATAGGTGGTGGTAGTTTGGCTCTGACCAGGAGGTCCTTGAGGTTCGGGTTTTTCTTGAATGCCGAGATGATCCTAAATCTGTCAGGTATCGTTGTTCCTGTGAGTGTTTCCTGGAAGTTGTGTTTAAGTTGACGGTTTGCTTCCAGTGCATAGGAGGAAAAGTTGGCCATGAGTGGGATTAATTGTTTGTTTTCTGGTGTTTTTTGTTCGTTTGTTCAGGGGTCTCAGGGGTCTCCCCTTTTTTAGCCTAAAAAAGATTTCCACTTTTTCCAGTGCTGAGTAGCAGTCTCTGGAGTCCAGTGGATTTTGTCATTGTTAGTGTTAAAGAATCTGTGGTCGATTTCGGGGATCTGTCTCCCAGTTTTGGTGATCAAGTCATTTAAGATCCTGACATTTTCTTGGATTTTTGCAGGGAGGGCTCTGTTAAAGGAGATTTTTGGGATGAAAATTTCCGCTTGTGGAAACTTTCTTTTGGCTGAACCTAACATCCTCTGGAGGTCTCTTTGTAATAGGTAGGTGTTAGTCTGGTTTCTATTGTTAAGGCCGAATGATAGTATTACTTTGGAGACTCTGTCTGTGGGTTCGCAGTGATTCTCCAGAAGATGAGCCGCGTTATATAGGTTAGCGCCGGGGTAGCAGTCCACTTGGATTCTCCTGTCCTGGATCCGGGGGAGTCTGTCCAGGTTTGAGTCTCCCAGGATTAGGATTGGTCTTTTAGGGTACAGACCCCAGTTTGCTAGTTTGTTGCCGTAGTGGTTGTGTTTTTGATAGGAGTGTGAGTACTCCTCTGGTTTTGGGGTTTGGTTAGTTTGGTTGGTTAGGTTGTTTTCGTTGTTTTCGTTGTTTTCGTTATCTTCATCCTCTGTGTTAGGACTGTCTAGGTAGTAGACTGTTTTGGCGAGTTCTGAGGATAGTATTGGAATCACTACTTTTGGCATAAGGTTGGTTAGTACAGGGTTTTTGGGGGGTCCGTTTTTTGGTAGGAGGTTCTCCATTTCTTCTTCCGAGTCCTCGTCCCGTAGGGAGGGGAACAGGAGGTTGCTTCCTTGAGAGGAATTGATTTCGGTTTTTCTTCGTTTGTTCGGTGGTTGTATTTGGCTGAGGATTTCAAAAATGTCCTCAGGGACGTTAAAGGGGCTCTCAGGGGTATCTTTTGGGGAGTCCTCAGGGGGGTTCTCAGGGATATCCTCAGGGATGTCCTTGGGGATGTCATCAGGGAGGTTTTCCGGGATATCGTCAGGGAATTCTTCAGGGAGGTCGTCCATGAATTTTTTCAGGTGGTTTAGGTCTCGTTCTAGTATTTTTGGGTCGAAGTAGCGCAGGTCTCTTTTGAACCATTTGGTGGCTACTTCTAAGGCTCTTTCCCATTCTATTTTAGAAAGGGGGATCATATGGGTTTTGCATTCTGTTAAGATTAACTGGTAGTGGTCTCCGAGGATTTGGAGGGTTGTTGTGGTCCAGTTTTTGGCATTGTAGGTGGTGAGTTGAGTCGTTGATGCTGTTGCGTAGGCTGGGAAGACGCTTTTGGTGATCATTTCTTGTGTTTTGAGCAGTCTTTTGGGGGTTGTGGAATTTGGTGTAATTTTGGTCTTTTCCAGGTGGTGTGAGGCCTTGAGGTATTTGTGGAATACCCTGATTAGTTTTTGGAAATCACTCCGTTGATCTGCCATGATGGACTGATCTGCAATAATCAAAGGAGAATGATTTGGTTGGTGAGTGTATCAGAACTGATTTTGAATTGGGTTTACAAGAGAGTATGCTGTCCGATGGCGCTGGCAATGGTTAGGTGTTAGAAAATTCTCTCGATGACTCCCCCCACCTCGTCTGACGACTTGGCAGTTGAAAATGGGGAGCCAAAGGCAGGGCACGGGCCTACGCACGTCGCAATATCTCTCTTTTCCCGTCTATTTTTCCTCAACAGGTTTGGTAAGTGTATTGGTTTCTTTCTCTTTCTCTTTTACAGGTTTTTGGTTTTCAGGTGAGTATCCTTACTTTCTTTTCTCCCTTATAGGTTTTGGTTTTCAGGTAAGTATCGTTATTCTCTTTTTCCTTTTCAGGTTTTTGTTCTTCCGGTAAGTGACGTTATTTATTTTATTTTTCTGGTAAGTAACGTTGTTTTTTGTTTAAACTTCTTTATCTAGGTTTAGGTCTTAAGGTAAGTGGAGATAATTATGTCTAATCTGAAAAATTTCCTTTGCTTTACGGGTTGGTATAAACGTTTTTTCTTTTTCCTTCTTTTCCAGTTGTGGTTTTTCCGGTGTGGATTGACGTTGTGATTTCTCCTCCGGGCTAAGGTAAGTTTTCAAGGTAAGTGATATTTAAAGTTTAAGGAAACGTTAGGATTTAGGTATGCATAAGGGTTGGTTTGGTTAGGTTTAGGGCAGGTTCCTGACTTGGCTTTAAACCCCGAATGGTTAAGGTCAGGGCTAGGGTGGGGATAGGCTTAAAAATTGGTGATTTTGACGGTCAAATAGGGTTAAACGTTGGAGAACGAAGTGGTTAGGTTTAGGCGTTGAAAAGCGAGTTGGTTAAGTTTAGGCGTGGAGAGCGAAATGGTTAGGTTTAGGGCAGGTTCCTGACTTGGCTTTAAACCCCGAATGGTTAAGGTCAGGGCTAGGGTGGGGATAGGCTTAAAAATTGGTGATTTTGACGGTCAAATAGGGTTAAACGTTGGAGAACGAAGTGGTTAGGTTTAGGCGTTGAAAAGCGAGTTGGTTAAGTTTAGGCGTGGAGAGCGAAATGGTTAGGTTTAGGGCAGGTTCCTGAATTGGCTTTAAACCCCGAATGGTTAAGGTCAGGGCTAGGGTGGGGATAGGCTTAAAAATTGGTGATTTTGACGGTCAAATAGGGTTAAACGTTGGAGAACGAAGTGGTTAGGTTTAGGCGTTGAAAAGCGAGTTGGTTAAGTTTAGGCGTGGAGAGCGAAATGGTTAGGTTTAGGCGTTGAAAAGCGAGTTGGTTAAGTTTAGGCGTGGAGGACGAAATGGTTAGGTTTAGGCGTTGAAAAGCGAGTTGGTTAAGTTTAGGCGTGGAGAACGAAATGGTTAGGTTTAGGCGTTGGAGAGCGAGGCGGTTAAGTTTAGGCGTGGAGCAAGACGGTTAGGTTTAGGCGTGCTGAACTAGACGGTTAGGTTCAGGCAAGGGTTGGAATTGGTTAAGATTAGGCATAAAGAACTGAGTCGGCGTGGTTAGTTTTAGGCTTAGAGTTGTGAGTTGGTTAAGTTTAGGCGTGTTGAAATTGAGTAATCAGGTTCAGGTACGGCCTGGTTAGGTTTCGGTGTTGGGAAGCGAGATGGTTAGGTTTAGGCGTGCTAAGTTAGATGGTTAAGTTCAGGCACGGGTTGGAATATTGGTTGAGTTTAGGCGTCAAGAAGTGAGATGATTAAGCGTATTGAAGTAGATTGGTTATAGATTTCGGTGTGTTAAAAGGAGGTGGTTAGTTGGGATTTGGAGTAGTTAGGTTTGAGGAACGTGGATTAGTGGATAGTTTTGTATTGAAAGGAATTTAGGGAAGCTAATTTGGGAGCTAAAGTCTATTTTAAGAAAGCTAGTAGTGGTTCCTATGACAGCCAGCCTGGATCTTAGAGGTCAATTTTTTGTCCCTGCAGCTGAGTTTTTAGGAAGCTAAATCGTAGGACACATCGTCAGTAGTGGACCCCAGGGTCATTGAGTGTTTCGGCCATTACCACTAGACACTCTCTCCCAAGGAAGGCCCTCCCGAGATTGATCAAGTCTCGGGGTGTGTCCCATAGCCAATTGTGTTTTTTGTCTTATTTTGGTAATCTAAATCTCAAGTTGTTTTTAAGTTTGGTCAGGTTATAGAGGAGTCTTTTAGGTGAGTCAAATGCTCTTTTTTCGATGAGTTGGTTTTTTGTTCTCTTTTCAGAGTTTTCTCGTGTTTTAAAAGGAGTTTTTTTGAGTGAGTGAACGGCTCTTTGGAGATGGTAAGTGTTTAATACGATCGTTGTCTTTTTCAGGTTTACGGCTGAGTATTTTGAGGCCTTTCAGAGACTAATAGTAGGACGAGGTGAGTGTTAAAACGGTGATTTAGAGCTGATAAGTATTCGTTTTTGGTATATAATTTTAGAGTTTTAAAGGTAAGTGAATAAATTCTGAGAGTTTTACGGATAGTAATGAAGAGCACACGAGGGAGATAGGACCAGCCACAGCGAGCTGTTGCCTTCCAGTTCACCTCCGGTGTCAGCATCACATTAAAGGACTAGTGTGTAAAATTTAAAGGTAAGTGAATATATTCTGCGAGTTTTACGGATAGTAATGAAGAGCACATGAGGGAGACCGGACCAGCCACAGCGAGCTGTTGCCTTCCAGGTCACCTCCGGTGTCAGCATCACATTAAAGGACTAGTGTCTAAAAATTAAAGTTTTTCTGAGACTTTTCAGGAGTGGATGAGGAGGGAGCCAGGACCAGCCGCAGCGAGCTGCTGCCTTCCCAGATCCCTTAAACATCCCTAGCGCATTTTAAAGGTAATTTTCTGAATATATTCTAAGAGTTTTAAGGATAGTAATGAAGAGCACACGAGGGAGACCGGACCAGCCACAGCGAGCTGTTGCCTTCCAGGTCACCTCCGGTGTCAGCATCACATTAAAGGACTGTTGTCTAAAAATTAAAGTTTTTGAGTCTTTTAAGGAGTGGATGAGGAGGGAGCCAGGACCAGCCGCAGCGAGCTGCTGCCTTCCCAGACACCTCAAACATCCATAGCGCATTTTAAAGGTAAGTGAATAAATTCTAAGAGTTTTAAGGATAGTAATGAAGAGCACACGAGGGAGACCGGACCAGCCACAGCGAGCTGTTGCCTTCCAGGTCACCTCCGGTGTCAGCATCACATTAAAGGACTAATGTCTAAAAACTAAAGTTTTGAGTCTATTTAAGGATTGGATAAAAGAGGGAGCCAGGACCAGCCGCAGCGAGCTGCTGCCTTCCCAGTCACCTCCAGTATCCACCGCGCATTAAAGGGTAAGTGAGTAAAAAATTTTTTTAGTTTAAAGGATAGTAATGAAGAACACATAAGGGAGATAGGACCAGCCGCAGCGAGCTGCTGCCTTCCAAATCTCCATCAGTGTCTCCATCACACTAAAAACTGCGAGTTTTGGAAGCTAAAAAACGTAGCATCCTCGGCTTAGTTCACTATTTTGAACCAAGGGATGTGGGCCTAGGTCCCGGTGCATCCACGGCCCAGTCACCTAAGCTGGATCTGGGGGATGATCGTCTGGAGAGGCTGTTGCATTTAGGTCCCGGTGCATCCAAGGCTTGGTCCCTAAATGGACCAAGGGATGAGAATTTGAAAGAGGCCAATTAAACGTGTGTGGTGCAAGATGGGCTGTTGTATGAGGGGAGCTAACCTCCATAGAAGACTGGGCTACGATCAAGGTCCTGATGCCCTGGACCACCACATCCCACGTGCTGTCCCAAGGGGACCTGGGAGGGCCGCTTACTTACCACCTAATCAGGTTAACAGCTCGTTTGTTGACACCGTGAGGTTACCCCGAGCTGCCCAGTTAGGTTAGGAGTGAAGGGAGGTCATTCTACTTCATCCGTAGGAGATCCGTACTCGATGTTCTATTTTAAGCCTATTTTGAGTCCCAATAGAGATTGTGAGAGGAGGGACTGAGAGGTGATACCAGGACCAGCCGCAGCGAGCTGCTGCCTTCCAGGCATCACTACAGCCCCCACCTCACAAGATTGAGTACCTCCCCAGCAGGACCAGGACCAGCTACAGCTAGCTGTCGCCTTCCTGGGGACTGCTATGGGGACGGGGGACCTGGACCAGCCGTAGCAAGCTACTGCCTTCCAGGAGCCTCCAGGTAATCATCCAAATCTAGTACAAAATAGGAAAATGAGTACCCCCCCAGCAGGATTGGGACCAGCCGCAGCGAGCTGCTGCCTTCCCAGGATCTGCTTATGGGGACGGGGGACCTGGACCAGCCGTAGCAAGCTACTGCCTTCCAGGAACCTCCAGGTAGTCATCCTACTTTGTTTGCCCCATAGGAAGCAAGGAGAGGAGATCCCAGGGCCACGAGGACTGACAGCAGAGGACTGCTGACCTCACAAGCGGTCCAGGACTCAACCCCTACGCTCCCGAGTACCTCCCCAGCTGATACAGGGAAATCCCTGATCAGCCACGGTAAGAGGGGACCAGAGACGGCGAGCTATCGTCGCTCAGGACCCCCCCAGGTACCCATTCTAACCCCATTTTAGGTCTATTTTGAGCATTCTCTGTGCCATCATACACCGCAAGACCCCAGAGATATGCAGGCCTATGTACGTTTTTTAGGAGGTCGCCGCTCACCGAGTAGGCAGGCTGCTGTTCCCGGAGTCTTCTAATGGGGATGCTGCTCCCTCTGCTGGCGGGATCTGTGTACTTCTTCCGGAGAGGATTTCCACAGGTTATAAAAGCTCTTAAAAGGGCTCTGTGGTTTTAGGAATCGGATGTTGGCTGCTCGGATGTCAGGCTGTCTTCTGAGAGGGCTCAGGATGGAGGGATTGCTCAAATCCTTAAAAGGACTATCTCCCGGAGTTGAGTCCGTCTTCTTTTCTTCTCCGCTCTTCACCAGGGATGTTGCGGTTTAATTTTAAGTGATTTTGGAGGAGGTAGGTCTATTTGGGTGAAGCGAAGAAATGTTATGGTTGTTTAGGATCTGTGCATATTCTGAATATGTCAATAAAACTAATATAAGTTGTGATTTCCTGACCATTTTCATGTGTGTATAATTGATAATAAACTATTGTTTTCACTGTGAGTGTCCATTTCTGTGTTTTAGGAGTTATGAGTGTATTCTACTAGTGTTGACCCCTGTTTACAGGCCCCTGGAATTATGGGGAAAATTATTGGTCCTATGTGGTCGTTTCCCTCTCTTTTTGCTTTAAGCTGAGTGGAGGGTTCCAAAATTTTAGTAAAAATAGTTAAAAAAGGTTTTTGAAAAGCAAATTTTTGTCACTTTTTTTGTGTATATAGTTGATATTAACTATTGTCTTAACTTAAGGTGTCCATTTTTGTGTTTAGAAGTTGAGAAAGGACTCTATTAGTGTTTACTACTGTTTCCCGGTCTGTGGAATTGTGGGGGAAATCAGTGGTCCTATGCGAACGTTTCCCTCTCTTTTTGCTTAAGGCTGAGTGGAGGATTCAAAGTTGTAGTAGATTAGCTCAAAAATCCAAAAGAACTATTGAGGTCTAGTTCTATTTCTTTCAGATAGTTAAGAGGAGTGTTTTTGTACTTAAAGAGATGATAAAAATTTGTTTTTGGGGTAAAAATTGGTTTTTTGTAAAAAAATGCCGAGGAGGGGGATCGAACCGGCGAACTCGCAAGCTCCCGTTCCGAAAAGCAAAACCTAACGGCGGTGCGCTATAACGCTTCACGTAAAAGTCGGTTCCGTTTTCTGTCATGGTGTTTATTCGTTCAATATCCCGTAGGGGCATTATTGAGGCTTAAGATTGGGTGGTGTGTAACGTTTTTTAACGTTTATTATATTTGTTTCCTATTTTTTCAAGGATGTCATTAAAGAAGAGCGGGTGTCGGGGGTGTTCATTCTGTTTAAGAATGAATGATGAGGGCCTGTTGTGTTTCACATTGTCTATTGTGATTTGGGAGGAAACTACGTTCGGGTCAAAGGTCAGGTTTAATATTTAATGTCCTAACAAGACTTATTAGTTGGAGGAGAAAGTGATGTGTGGTCGGGATGGAGACAGAGCTTGGGGTACAGGGGTCTGTGGGGACCTGCTGTACCCCCTATGCCTGATCGGCCTTATTCGCTCTGAAACTCCCCAGCTCCACCATCAGAATGGGGGAGCTCCGGGAGGAGAGCTATTAATTTTTGAAGATGTGATGTGATTTTTGGTATCCTTTTGGAGAGAAGAGGAGAGTCGTTTGGGATGTGTGGTCGGGATGGAGACAGAG
>NW_027254986.1:0-79635 GCF_042242105.1 Pempheris klunzingeri
ATAAAATACCGTCCTATATTATGTTTTTTTAGTATCAATGATATAAATTTTGTTTTTTTTAATTTATTTGAAATAAAAAATACGGAATTTTTAAAACTTAAAGCTGCAAATAACAACTTATTAATCTAGATTACATTACTTTAATGCAGTTACTTGTTTTAAATAATGAGGCATACATGTTTAAAATAATTTAAATGTAGTATTGATAAAAATTAAAATTGGCACATAATAATATTAATTTCTTATGTGATTACACGAATACTATAATCGTAATCAAACTTAGCGTCTATCTATGAAACACCAGAATATAATGAAAAATACACTCTTTACAATTTATAAATACACACACATAAAAAACTTTATTAATTAAAAAAAAGCATTTTTACAAAACTTATATATTAATATAAACTCAGTGGAATCAGATTTAAGACTTTAACACAGTATGCATTTATATATATATTAAAAAGAAAATGTGAATTACAAAAATATATTTAATCTAACTAATAATTATTATTATGTTAGTCCTTTTTATTTAAATAATATTCATTAATTATTTAGAAACATTAAAAGCTTCAAAGTTATATTACAAATAGATTTAGTTTCCGAGTTTTTTGTTTTTTTATTTGGTTTATTACTAAACGAAAATGATCAATTGTAAGTTTCTGATTTTTTTTATGTCTTTGTGTATTTCATTAGGAGTTATTGTGGTGTTATGGAGTGTGTAAGTATATTTTACTATAGTTTATGTTGTTGACATCAACATATATTTATCATTATACATACCTTAATAAATTCAGAGAATTTAAAAATGTATATTAACATTTGATTGTTTAATAACCTTAAGGCTAAAGTTTAAAATTATTAGGTACAAAAAGATAGATGTTGATTATGTACAAACATGGGATTGTGATATTGTATGGTCTTAATTTTATATTAATGTCTTGTTTAAGAACAGTTGATACAGAAAAGAATTATATTTTTTATCTAAGGTGAATACATTGACATAATAAACAGGATTTGTTAGTCTAGGTAAATCTGTCTTCTTTTGGCTAAAAAATAGATTATATCATGACTTAATATTGAATTCCATAACATTTGTTTCATAAAAAGATATTTAATATAATGAATTTACTAAAAGCTAAAATTTATATTATAATAGGTGTAAAATACAACGCTGAAGCTAACCTTAATTATAAGTTATTGTAATAAATAATTGAAAAACGTTCCTTTTTCGTAAGCGCTTAAGTTGAATATACATTCGAAATGTCTTAATCCATGAAGAGCCAATTCTATTTTTATTTCATCATATAATAAGCAAACTAAAAATAATTTTGTATTGTAATTGAAGATAAATTTATAAATAAATGAACTATAAATTTGATTTCTATATAAAAGCAAACCAAATAGGGAACTTTTAAGATTTAAACTAATGTTTACATAAAATTTGTCACAATAAAATCCAGATAAGTATGAACTGAGAAATGTTACCTGTAGGAAAATTGCCTGCATTGCTACCAAAAAATAATAAAATACCATTGATTTTCATATTTGACATGAACTATTTGTTATTCCATAATAAACTCCTTAACTAATATTTTATTAATTGACAGAAAACACTTTTTATTAAAGATTAATCTTAAAATCAATGATTTTTGATAGTTGATAAAATATTAATAATAAATTTGGTTTGTATGGAGATAAAAACACAAACCTAACTATATAAAAAATTGTTTTACCTAAAGAAACAAACTGATAATAATATTTAAATAAGCTTATATTTGGATATATCAAGGTATTAAAATTTACTGAAGTAAAAATTGCTTTCGCTAAATACGAGGAACTCCTGCCTGATAGTTTCTTAATTATTCTGATTTATTCAGAATTTAAACTAGTTTATAGTTAGTTATGATTTTTGTTATGTGTTGAAATATTATATAGTATAAATTATGATATAGGAATTTATGAAAAAAACACGAATCAAAATCATTTTGAATTTCTCTGGGTAATTTAAATTACTAATATACATAATAATTTAGAGTATATTATCCAAGTAAAATAAAATACTATGGATTGCATATAAACGAACCAGACTAAAAATTATAGACACCTTGAGCTTTAATAACAATAAAGTACAATTTTTACAAAACTGTTTTGTATAGCGGTTTAAAACACAAACCAAATTAATTCAATTTTTATACCCAGAGATTTTTAAATTCTATACATACTTTTGCAGATTATACATTCATTAAATTTTAAAACTAAATTCATCTTATCTAAAGGCTCATGTAAACAAAAGCACTTTAAGTATAACTGTAATTATAAAAACTCATAGTTTTTTACACTAAAACTAACTGTTATTGTCTCATTTAGGAAGAAAAATATCATATAAATTTTTGTACCTAAAAATAAATATCTAATTTTTTGGATACATCTGTGATAAGCTTACAGATAAAATTGATTATTGAAGCGTAATATGAAATACAAATTGTTAAAAAAAATTATAAGCGAACATCTAACAAGTATTCAGAGAAACTTACACTCAAGGAAGAATAAGAAAACAAAGAAATATTTCGAATGTATCAAATACTTTATAACTTTAAATTGGTATTTTTCTATAATGAGGAACATTAAAAAAAGCAGATATTATGAGACAAAGTAATGAACATGCTAAAATATTATTAATGCCTGATACTTTCACAAACAATTTATAATAGGTTTAAACGATATAATCCCAAAATCAAATAAACTAATTTAATACAAAATTATTTGTAAAAAGAATCCCAGTTACTACTTAAAAAATAAAAGGACTGTTTTTGCATTCACATCGTTTGAAACTCTATTACGAAAACAATATTGTTAAGTAAAAAATTTAACATCAATTGTAAATTAGTATTAATCATTGCATCCCCGCGTAATCGTACATTTTTTCATTTAATACATTATTAATGCCGTTTTTTTTTTGTTAGCATATTCATGTTTTAAAAACATAATATCCATTTTATAATCAAAAAAGTCTGTAGTAGCGTTATATTTTAAATATAAAATGTTTGCTTCTACTAACACATAAGATTTTATAATTAATCTCAAGCTTTAAACAAATTAGAATTATACACTGCTGTATGTTTGTATATAACAGGATATTAATAAACTTTTAGATGAGTAAACTTAGTAAATGCATAAGATAGTTGTTTAATAAATTTTCTATATATATATAAGAAATCTTTTTATAGAGGGATTAATAATAAAGCATAAAATATGTGTAAATGAATACTTAAAATTACGCGCTATAACAAAAATTTATAGTAATTGGCAATTTTTTATATTTAAAGTTATATGGCAAGTAAAATTAAATTTTTTTAAATACTAAATTTGTAACCTTTATTATCCTGTCAATAATTTATAAGCTTTATAGTATGCCAATATCACAATTAATTAATTATTGAATCACTACTTTACGTAAAAGTATTGGAATGTTTTGTTAAATATGGTACAATATACAGGACATGAGAAGTCAGAATTATTTTTTGTGAAACAATTAATAGAAACTTATAATTTAATAATATAATTATTCTAATAAGTATAGATCGGAACCAGAATACTTACTTTTTTTACTAGCACTAAATAAAGAGATTATATTAGATGAAAATATACTTGATTATTTCTAATCACAAAAACTGTAGTTTACTACAGAATATTTAAAAAAATTTTTTAAATAATATCTTCATAAGTTACGCGATTTTACACATGATATTGTCCTAAAAATAATACAGACAAACCCCGATTAGTAAAAAGACCTATAAAATACTGAATTATCTATCTACATTCAATACAGCATTCCCATTGGAGAAACCGAAGTCCAAGTAGGTACTAAATTATCATTATATATATAATGGTGGGAAGCTACATTATTATTTAGTGACAAAAATAATATAATTAACACATTATATTAATATTAAACTATAACAATATACTTATTAAGGAGTATAATGAATATAAATTGTATGGAAAAATTGCCAATTACATTTCATAAATTGTATAAACTTTTGAAAAGAATATTTTTTTTACTTTTAACGTGCTTTTATAAAGGGTTCCAATTGTAGCCATAGTTAAATTGAAATTAGAAAAAAAATTGAAGTTTCAGGAAATTCAACCTTCTTAATATATATAATTTGAATATAATTGTTTATATTTGACCTGTGATTTTATTAGTATAATCTAAACTATGATGATATAAATAATGATATATAAGTTAATAATACTACACTAACCGTAAAAAATATGGATTCCAAATAACCTGCTATAAAATCATTTAATAAAATAAAAGGAAACGGGTGCTAACCAATCAAATATCTATACAAAATGATACTATATATCAAATGAGTATTAATAGAATTGCACCATTAAACATGGTAACATAAGCATAGTGATAATGTATCATTTATCATATTTATACAAATTTTTTATATTCATTTAAGTTATATCGTGCGATTTATTTATTAGGTAGGTCAGTAAGAAATTGGTCATTTCACATATGTGATCATAAATTGAAATGAAATAAAGGAACAAAACAGACAGCATTCTTTCTTAAATTTGTTTCAAAATATATACACATAAATATAAAATTAATTGATCAGTATGAGATTTAAGCATTAAGTTTGTTTAAAAAAATAATATAGAAATATATTTTGCTACTTTTAAATGATACATTTATAAATTAATAAAGGTTGCAAATTATTTTAGTTATTTATATTAATACATATATCAATTATAAAATTAATAACAAAAAATACAAAACATGTTACACGTAATAAATGAGAACGAATAATTTCAAAATTTTTGAGTAGAATGTCAAACTAACATATAGCAACTTCGCTCTCAGTATAATAAAAATTTGCAATGAAGAAAAAGCAACTGAGTTGATAAAAGTTAGATATACAATGTAAATAAAATAACGACAAGATATACAATTTATTGAGATATGTGAATGATAGCATCTAAAATTATTGAAAATAGTAGGTAGGGTACATTAAAATTTCCACATTATAGTTAGAAATATCTGCAATAAAATGACTTCTGTATAATTTTCACAAACCTTTGCAAAAAGTAACTACTTTTGCTGAAAGATGTGCCAAACTTACAACGATTAAAGTTAGCAAATCAGACACCAGAGTTAAGAATATTAGAATCTGGAATTAATCTATCGAGCTAAATCTTCATTTACAAGATTACGTTTCTTTTCTTTATATAACAAAATACAGGACGTGTGTAAACAGCAAATCGAACATTAACACGGTTTCTTAAGCTTTGGTTATAACATTTTACTTTTTTGACTTACGAAAATAGGATTTATTATATCATCAAATTCATGGAAAAACAAGACATAATGAAGCCATACTCGCGTTTTTAAGTGCTAAAAAATGCGTTAAAAAAGAGTTGCTTTACATTGTATAATATACTTAAAATTACTGAATGAAACCCAATAATAGCCTGTTACCTATTGATAATCTTAGAATAGTAAGCTAGGTTTTCTTCAATCAACTGCATCATTTCACATCAACGTTGGATAATTATAATTAGCATGAAAGAAAATTGTCATCTATGATTAGAGTTAAATTAGAGTTGACTTTAGGAGTTATAATTATAATCATATTTAACAAAACTGCAAGTAAAAATTTGGGGTTGTTAAGGTATGAGGTAACGGCAATAATATACAAGCAATTTTAGAATGAATTGCCTTTTTTTGTGTCATCAATATATTATAAAATATAATTATAGTGCTATCAATGAATAAAACTTGTGCTAAACTAAAAAAATCTTAACTTGACCCTAAAGTCCTTATACAGAATCACAAACTCTATATTTATATATAAATATATATATAGCGCTAAATTCTATAAATAGTTATTCTGTGTAAAAAGACTGTGCTATCATATAGTTTTAAATCATTAACGTACTCTGAACTGTGACAAATCTGTTCTTAAATCCATTCAAAATAATTGTACCTATATGTAGCATGCTATGTTTCATGGTAGTAATAATGTTTATAGTGATTATGCGAATTCTTTAGAAAATATAATCATTTAATTTTGTTCGCATCTAAGGTTATTATAGAAGTTAATGTTATACTTAAAATTTTTAATATTAGCTATTTCAATTTCTACAACATACATTGTTGTTAAATTTTTTATCAAATCAAGAGTCCTATAATATTAGATTTATATATTCTATATGGGGTATTGTTAATATAAGGATTTGCCTAATATTTTAAAGTACACATATTAGAAAGTATAATTTAACTAATAAAATTTTGAACCCCATTGTATATTGTAGTTAAAAAACATTATAATTAAATGATTTTTTCGTAATTTTATTTAAAACTTTTTCATTTCAAAGAATAATAGTGACAAAATAATTATTAATTTTGTAACTATTAAATTATGGTTTTATAGATTCTATAAGCGATTTGTTATATATACAACGAAATCGGTTAACAAAAATTGTTATTTATAGATTTTTATATAATAATTAATATAGGAATAAATATATCTTTCAATGGAGCTAAATTAATGAAATATGTAATATGCCGACGTAATTTATTAGGCTGTGATAATGAAAACAAATAATTTTTTTTATTCATTAAAAATTTCAAATATGTTTAAATTTTTACTAGTAGTATAATAAATACTTTTGCAGTTTGAGATAAAATAACTTTTTATAGAATAAGTTGCACGTTGAAAGTTACTTGACAAAAATATAATATAGAATTCTCTTATAAAAATTAATTTCACAAAAACATCACTAAAATACTAGTATTATATATGTATTTTTATTCTTTGAGTATTCATTTAATCTGTATTACGTAGTATAGATTTTAACAATAGTGATTTTACTATTTATTTTTTGATAATTATACATGTATAGGAAAATGTGCTATATATTTTAAGTAATATGTAACAATTCGCACAAGATTTGTAATTATATAGTTACTCTCATACCTATCAAAATTTAATTCAGATCATCCTATTAGTATTTTACAAAATTTAATTTTTACACTTGTATATCATATAAAAAACAAAATTTATCTAAGTATCCAGGTAATTTTACGGATTAACCTAAACGATAAATTTATTCCTATATTTATTAGATCATATAAACAAATAAAAAGATTTTGAATAAAAATTCATTATTTTTTTCAGGCCTACATACACAACTTAAATAAAATTTATTATTATGTGTATTAAACTATAACTAAAATGTGTGTCTCTAATTCGATTATCAACATAAAAGTATCCTGAATATTTTTCGAATACAACACCGAGTTAAACACATTACAGAAATAGTTTCCTGATATAAAAATTATTGATTATTTATTCTTTCCGTTTATTGTAATGCATATGAAGTAATAATGAAATCAGGTTTAATGGAATCCAGTTGATTAAAATTTTATATATACGCATAGTATATAGCCTAATAATACTAAATTAAAAACATTTCAGCAATTTGGATATGTACAGTGTTAAAAAAACAGCGAATTTTATACAAAACAGTGGAAAATGAATTAAACAAGTATATACATATTGGATACTTTTTTTGAATTTAAATATTGATACTCAAAAGTATAAATTTCTAATAGGAACTCATGAGGATTTGTTCAAGCTAATTATGATAACATATTCTACTGGTTTGATCTGCATTAATATGCATAATAATTCTAACATGTGTCATATCTACAAATACACACTATTCAATCTTGTTAATTACGCTAATATGCTTTATCTATGATGTGATTACTTAACGTTTAATTAAATCAAGTTTTAAAAGAAATAATGTAAAATTATATTTATAATTATTTTACGCCACCTTATATATACAACTTATTATTTACTCTTATAAGACCAAACAAAAACAGATTAAAAATAATACATAGATGTTTATGTTTATATGTAACTTTTTTACTTAAGTCAATTTATATATAGATGCGTTATCATCTTATGGTTTTTAATTCCATGTATCCTAATGAAATAAACATGTACGATAATCTTCTAACCATGTGTTTGGGCTTATGTAGGATATAATAACTCAATCACATAGGTTTAGAATAGTAAAACGTCCATCAGAATCATTATTAATTATATTAAATTTGAAATTCAGGGACAATATAATATATCTATACATCATATTAAAAAGGAATAAGGAAACTCAAGCCTAAGAGGTCTTATTTATTATATCTCGGACTAACCAATCATAAATGTATTTTTTTTATTTTTATAGATAATTTATATAATTATATAAATTATATAACCAATCTGATTTCATGTATCTATCATATATGTTTAATCTTATAATTTCAAACCTAACACAGTTATTTTTAAGAAATAGACATCTTAGTTAAATTATACTTTTATATGATGGACTTTAACTTCTAATAGTTAATATTAGAATTATCATATAATTAGCAATTGTAAAATTCATGTAAAAATGTTTAAATAAATATGTTAAGCAAGCAATCAGAAATTTTATTGAACTGGTTTTTAAATAAATTCAAACATATATCACTGTATATTATAAAAACATTATACAAAAAATTTAATCTAACGAAGTAAGAAATTAATGTAATAACAAAAATTTAACAGATATATTAATAAACTAAGTATAATTTTTGAATTAAAATTTTTTGCCCTTAGAAAATGACTTAAGAGGTATTACATAATAATGACTACAATGCAATATTTAGAAAGATTAGATTTACCACAGAATGATAATTCATCTCTAATAAACTGGCATATATTACGAAAGTAAAATTATACCATTTTTGAAAAATTGACTACCAAAAATGACAATAAGATAGCTTGTGTATCTTAAATACACAATTAAAGTTTTAGATACGCCTAAAAGTTACAACATATCATATACTTAGCTCGTAATAGACAAACATTGATTAACATAATCAAAATTAATTATTAAATATTAAGAAAAATGATCTTTAGTAGTTTTTACTTCCATTATAATTCCTCATTCAAAAAAGTTACTAATTATTACAACTAAATGATTATCATAAAATTCAAATCGTTGACCACGCAAAAAGAATTATTATAGAAATAATTTTAAATATCAAATTAAAACGTAAAATATTCTATACATTATTTATCACTAAGAGATTATTTTTAATGATGTTTAATTGTTCAAATAGTGTGACTACAAATTAAATACTAAATTATATTCATTAACATTCTTTTAGAATTGTAATACGATATAATACAAAAATATTAGGTAATGTGTGGCTGTAGCTGTTTTAAATTTATTTATTGACGTGTTTAACTATGCAGATGATTACCTCTTAAAAAATATGGATTAATTAGTTTAAGATAATTTAATTAACTTTACACAAAGATTAAGAGACACTTTATTTGTATAAAATGATTTAAAATATTGAAATGACAATAGATAATAAATAAACAAGCAAAATATTTAAATTCTATTACATAACATATATAGATCTAAAATTATTTTTAAATTGTTGGTAAAAGAATTTTCCATTCATATGTTATATTTAAACTAGTATTAATTTAAGACTAAAAATAAGGCAATTTTTTAAAATTCTATTTGATAGATATATCGTGATAAATATACATTTGATGCAATAAAACTACTAAAGTTGGAAACTTAAGTAAATACTTAAGATACACGAAATTCCCTTACAAAGTAATCTTAAATAGTTATTAACTACATTATATAGGTATATATAGGTATTAAAAAACTAAAAGCAATTTTGTAAATGAACTGTTAAAATCACGAAATTTTATAAATATAGTGTATATATTACTATAAATGTTAGATTATTAAGATTCATGATAGTAATTATAAAATAGAATATGTTATTTTCTAACCCATTACAAATTGTTTTTAAGAAAATTATAACACAGAGATTCACATCAATCTTTAGGTGTAATAATTCGTGATTTCGTTGTATTGTAATATTGAAACCTATTTATAAAAATATAATATACTTTATTTAACTGGTTATGAAATGACTACCATCAGCATATTCCACAATGCCTTAATTTTTTAGTTATCTACCTATTAGTAAAAAAATGATATATTTAAAAAATTATTCATTTTTATGAATTTTATAGTCTTGAAAACTGTTATCTTTATAATTTTAATAAATTTATAAAATTCATTAGCTACACTGATGGATCAAATTAAACATTTAGCACCTTATTGAATTCATTATGTGGGATTAAACCAAGATACGTTTATTTTATATTGTTGTACCATAGAAAATATATGAATTGTAATTAGGCAACGTCTTATATAAAATTCTCTGATGACTTTTAAAAAAATCAAAAAATACATTAGACGATTAGTAGTGTTTTAAAAAATAATCTAGTTTATGTAATTAATATAAAGTTACATTTAAAAAAGATTTATAAAAAATACAAGCCTATGGACCGAAATAATGAGCTTAAAGTTTTAATGTATTTCGCATGCTTTTTTCCTAAGTCTATTGTTATTGTTACTTAAATACAGTAGATTTTATCATTTTCAAGTATATCATGAAAATACCGATTTATAAAATATACTTACGCGTCAATTAAAACAACTTAATATACTTATATAATTGTTTCATGCATATTTTACCATCTCAGTAGGATTTGTTACTAAAATATAAATAGGTGATAAATATATTTTAGCTTGTATATAGTTTAAGCACAGTAGTTTAATCTTAAAACGATTATATGCTACCATAAAAGACTTATAAAAGGCGAATACACATATATAGTGTTTATTTAATAAATTAAAGTAGTAATTTTTAGGACTGAATCTATCATTTAAAATTTACTTTTTGATTCTAATAATGATAGCAATGAAAATTCCAAAAAACAAGATTTAGAGTTGTAAAATTTTTTTATTTCTATTTTAGGCAGATATTAGAATAGTCAATTAGAAAATTTCATTAATACAAAAATAGTAAATAATTTAATATATAATTGATATTTTTTTATTCTAAATTGTTTCAAATACCATGTAAATAATTATAGCAAAATAATTTTGTCTTTTCTTTAAGGTGCTAGATAATAAAATATTATTAAATAATGAGCGTTTACGTGTATAGAATGTTATTTTAGGATTTCTTGTTTAACATATAACATATCATTGATGTTTTTTTATTTAAATTATAAACGTTTTATGTCAAGAAGTGATTCCATGATCATATTTTTCATCTGCTCTAAAATTACATACAAAATAAAAAGTCTCTATTACTATTATTTACAATATATATAAATTAAAAATACTTTATAATCTAGGGTATGACTCATGATCACTTAATTTAAAAAATTCACCGTATCTCACTATTAGAGACTCATAATCATCTTAGTATAACTTAAAATAAAAATCTTATATTATTGTAACAATCGCAAACTCAAAACCACTCTCAGAAGTATAAACAAAAGATGACGTCATTATAGCAAAATTACATTTTTTTATATATTGTATTAACAGGCCACTTACCACGATTCATATGTTAAGTCTTATCAGATGGCCTATGTCATGTAGTATACACTCAGTTTAATAAGACTACAAAGGGTCTTAAACACACATTTATTAATATTTTTATTGTTTTTTACAAAATTTTATACATAGCGTAATCTACACCATGCATATAGTTTATATTAGTTTTACCAGACTAATATGAAGTCAATTTGGGTCAAGAGTAGGAATGCTAATAGAAGAACTAAAAACACTTAGTAGCTGAACTAACTTAAAATTTTATTCAAAAGTGGGATTATAAATATTATTTTTTTACTTATATGATATTATTATTTTACTGTGAAAATGTAATAATTACAAAATTACCCTTTAAATTTTCAATTAAATATGAAAAAGAATTTTTAAAAAATATCGATGCATTTAAATCCCAATATATTGTACAAGAAATTTAAAATGTATTAATATAATATATCTTGTAATTAAAAGTCTCTTTTTAGCTTTCCTACATCATTTATAGATAACTCTATTTTATATTGCATTATAATGATTGTAAAAAATACTAATAAAAACCTACAATATTATTTTTCCAGTATTCATGTGTAAAATAAATTAAATATTTTAACAAATTATGTTTCAAAATATTACGATTTTAATTAACTTGGTGAATAAATATTAATAGTTTATTTTAATACTTAACATATATATATATGATTCGTTTTTCACTATAATAGTCTCTAGGATGCATTATTACATACAATTTGGACGCAGAATTGTATATAATTATTTTTTATAGACTTTAATTAATTTTTACTCTATTTTAGTAGCTAATGTATTGTTATAAATTGGTTTCAGCAAGTTTTAGACTGAATTTATATAATATTTTACGTGAACATATTAATTTTTATCAAAGTTATGTAAAAAATCTCATACCATTGATTT
Source organism: Pempheris klunzingeri (assembly GCF_042242105.1). Classification (NCBI taxonomy): domain Eukaryota; kingdom Metazoa; phylum Chordata; class Actinopteri; order Acropomatiformes; family Pempheridae; genus Pempheris; species Pempheris klunzingeri. The sequence goes on from NW_027254986.1 coordinate 12,433, forward strand.
TTCTGGAAAATAAAAGAATTTAATATTCGTACCAGATTCCAAGAATATATTTATTAGATAATTTTCATGTAATATAGGTGTCACTCGCTCGTATAATCCATAGTCACTTAGTGAAAGTTTATCTGTATGTCCCAACAATGTCCATTCTATTTCATGTACTGATGATAATTCATACTCCGTACAGCTATACCAAACGGCATAAATGTTACTATTTGTCTCCGAAAATTCTTTAAATGCATGTTGATAATATAATTCTGGTCCGTCATGACGTAAATAAAAATCATATTTTTTCTCACCTATATAAATAGATAAATCAAAAATAAACAAAATCAATTAAAAAAATTTAATGCATCCATTAAGTACATCATTTAATGTGATATCAATTAATTTTGTAGATTAATATTTCATTACGTTTCCCTAAAGCATATTCTAAATTGTATTTTTGATTGATCTTGATATTATATATACTAGAAATTAACTATTTTTGTGTTATAAGGAATTTAAGCCACTTTTATATTATGATTTTTAAAAATTCAACTTTGGGTTTTATTTTTATATTCTTGCATCAATTACGGGTTTCAAAAATTGATTTATAAAATAGCTTAATTACAGAACTTATTCAACTGCTCCATGATTATTTGCTTTAAATATCTATATAATTATCGTGGTTTTATAAAGAAAATTTTAATAATAATAACAATACGGGACGAATAAAATATTATGTTACGTATAAATATCAAAACCATTTTAGTGTATATAATTTAATATCTATCATAGCAATCTGCTTATTTAAATTACAATGACTAGGTACCTATTAAATACATCATACACATAATACCTAATTTTATTTTAACTAGTTATCTAATTATACTCATAAAATGTTATCGCAAAATTTTTTTTATTAGTTATTTATAAAATATTAATAAAAAATTGCATCATCTTATATATCTTATTTTATTGTATCGAAAGTAACCTATGACATTTACGTAAATCTTATCGGCCACACATAATGCTATTACATTCAATAAAATTCAATAAAAACAAATTAGTAGAATCTACTCATTATACTAACGTGGTGTTGGATTGCTATTTTTCACACACAAACTTTATTAATGAATAATCAAATACTTTTCTATTTGCTGTAAAATACATTTACCTCAATTTTTAATATTATATTATTATATGCGTAGCGTCTTGTACATTGAATACCGAATATTTGTATTCTAGTTAACTTTAATTTAAATTTTTAATTGTATCTATGTTTAATTAAAACTTTATTCATTCTATTTTATTAATATTCCATAAAATTTTATTATTCATAACTGTTAGACTAAATATATTCCATAGTTATCGATATTATTTAACTGTGAATATTTGTCAAATTTTATAACAAGCGTTATATAATAGTATCAAATATGAGTTGTTACTAATATTTAATCTCCAATAGAATAAATCAATAAATAAACAGGTCAAAACTATTTATAAATAGGCTATGTTATATAAGAACACTCACCGATTTCATAAATATCTTCAAAATTATTTCCTACAATTTTCGATATAAATAATATCTTGTCCCCAATTTCAAAATTGTATGGTTTCTTATCTTTTGAGTATGTTATATGTTCGCTGCATGATATAGGCGGACACAATGTATCTAAATCGTTACAACCTCCGATGACTGTTCTTTTATTATTTTCTTTTATTACCACAAATTGATACAAACAATTGAAAACAACCTTTTGTCTTTGTAAATCGTTTTTCATGATTAACATATTTCTCTCCCATTTGTGAGTCCAAACAACGGGTACAGGTACTATATTTTTTTGAAATATAAATATTTATTTAAAATGATACAACAAATTACATGGACCATATTGTATACTATCAGAGATCCCTTTATAAGTTATTTCAAATTGATACATTTTATTGTATTCAATCTCAAAAAACAGACTTTCGCATATTGTAAGTTTGGGGCACTCACCTTCATCATTACTACATTGCATTATTATGTTATACCCTTGATCATTCTCTGTTTCCTTACGAGCTCTAACTATATAGTAGCATGGCGCATCTTTTATACTTTTTTGCACAATAACTTGAGCTCTACCACGATGATATTCTACACTTTGAATAATTTTATAACCTTAATAGATATAAAATTAGAATTATATGTTTAAAATATCATAGACATGGACATGATAAAAACTTGTATATAGTATCATTCATTGCTTTATAAACTTATATTTTTTAAAAGTAACCTAACTTTTTAAGAAAGAATAATTTTGCGAGAATCGCTACATTAATTTTAAAATTTTCAGGTAAATAAAAAAATAAAATAATTTAAATAAAAGGTAATTTATATTAATGATAATTAAAAAAATTCCATTATAGTTATAAGTCCTTCATTGGTAGCTGAAATAGTCTACTTAACTAATTTATAGAAATTATTTGGTTAATAAACCAATAATATAACTGTTATAATTTTACAATAACATACTCATACTCGAATGTTTATCTGTAATACATTATATTTTTGATTTATTTAAAATAATCTTTATTTACTAAATCTTGTTACTAACGTTTATAATTATGGTAATAAGCACGAAAATTATTATTTCATACATTGCAGGATATTATATGGTACTTTTATGAATATAAGAAATTTTTTTTTGAATTATATATATATATATAACGAAAATAACGTTAAAACTATTAATTAATTAATGTTATACACTCTATAAAATAATTTTACGATGTATTTTAAGACAGTAATAAAAAATTTAACTATTATTTGAATATTATTGTTTTGTAATATTTAAAAATAGAATACGTAAGGATTTTAATTTTTCCCAATAATCGTTAACATTTTATCAAACAAACTTTATAATTTAAAACATACAATTATATAAAATTAGGAGAAATTTTCTATTTAGTTAAATATTAAATATTTCTAATAAACCAAATATATAACTAAAAATTCCTATTTACAATTATTTGTGATTTAAAATAATACAAAAAATTAATTTTTTTAACATCAATAGATAAATCAATGATAACTAAAAACAGTTAATAATATGTTTTGTCATGTTATTATCTAAGTGTATATGAATATTTAAAGACATACCAGTATGAATAGTTCCGATATAAATTATTTTACCCTCATTGTATACAACTAGGTCGTTTACTACATGTTGCGAATAAAAGATTATATTTTCTCTGCACTCTTGTACCACAGACTCAATTATATTTACTTCATTTCCTTCTTTTAGGTGAATTTCATATTTACAGAGTTCACTACTAATTATAGTTTGTATTGGTATTAGATTAACCATATTTTCCAAATACGCAAGTTTATATGAGATATTAAAATCGGCTAAATAAAGTTTATTTATTATATTGACTTTATGTTATCTGTAGTGATGATGCATATATATTTAAATAATCACGCCATCTTTTCAATGTAAATATTTTTAGATTTTTGCATTAAAAATACTTTCAACTAAAATTTTATATGGAAGATATATACTTTTATATTGTTTAGGCATAAAGAAAACGTTTTTTTCCATATTCAAATTATGATAATATAATGTTTTAAATTTTCTATAGTCACTATGCATATTTTTTATAAAAACAGGAAAATACTAATAAGTGCATATTTATTGTCAACACGACTTTGAATAATTAAAGTTATTGAGACATTATGATTACTTAAAAATACCTTTCTTTTTATATGATGTTTTAGGAAAACATTGCTTTATTAAATCGTCTTTTTTGTACTAGAAAAATTATCGGGCTATTACCTATGTGATTAAAATTTTCTACATAAAGATCTCACGTAACAGAGCTAAAAAAATGAATTATTCAGAAGAAATATTAATTTTGTGTAAAAAAAATTATAAATTATATTTATTAGGATTAGGGTTATTTAATAATTGTTGATATAAGCTGGTGCAAATTTATTTATTATTCATATTGAATTTATTTCATTACATGGTCTATTATATAATTAGGTGATACTATACTAATTCTCTCGGCACTATTATGTATGTTTTACCGTTTTTAAACTTACAAGTATTCATTGATATTGTATAAAATATAGTTAAAGTTGTGGTTATCAAATAATGTTATAAATCGCTATGTTTTGTTTCAGTACATTTTGAACAAAAGCTATTTCAATCAAGCATTTATAAGCTATTACACGACCAATAATGAAAATTAATTTTCTATTATAGTAAAACAAAATATCGGCAGTTGGTGAATTTAATAGTGTAATATACCAAGACAAACTGAATTTATATAAAAAGTTTGTCTCAATTCTTAATTAATTTTTGGTTTATTCAGGAATCATAAATTATCGACCTTAGATTCATTATTACCTTGTACTACATTTCGTGAGATTACCTCATACTTGCAATACGTCTCTTTTAATATCCACAGTATAAAAATAATTTTTGAGAGTTCTGAAAAGTGCATTAACTACATGTCTTGTGAAACGCGAATAAGGAAATATCAGCTTTTTGTGTATAAATACATGAAATAATGAAGTTATAAAGGTATGTTTCATAAATTCTACAGTCATGAATATAAAACAATCTAAATAATTTAAATTTTAGCTTTGTTCGATGATTTTTATCTTGATGACAAAACTATTCTGATTATAGTATCGAGCACCTTTTTTTAAAACTTTAAATTACTTTGGAAATCAATTACCTTTGAAATGAAATTAGACATGTTTGATTATATATGTTATAAAAAAAATTAATTCGTTTTTCTGTTTTTTGCTGCAATCGTACATTTTTTATGATATGCAGATTTTACACCTTGATCATATATTCATCGTTACTAAGGTACATTTTCTTGTAGTGACATAAAACAATGTTATTTTAGGTACTCTAGTTAAACCGCAATTGTTTTTATCTTACGTAATATAGAATGATATATCAATAATTTAAATGTTTATTTGTTTCAGTGGCTAGTGAGCAATCAGTATTCGATCACAAAGTGTCACTGGTAATAGAGTGATTATCGTTAAGTTACACTAACGAGTGTGTCTACGTTGGTACATAATAACATAACAACTTTTGATAATATCGATTCTTATATTTCCATGTTTTATTTTAGTTTATGATATTTTAAATTACGAAAATAGGATTAAAAATTAAAAACGTTACAAAATCATTCAAATTTTTGGGGTCGGTTTATGTTATGCACCGTTGATGAATTTGCTTATTATAAATATTCTTAATACATTTCATACATGAGGTGTTTTTAAGGATATAATTTGACTCTATATTTTTCATAATGTAGTTGTTTTAGCAAGTTTTAATAATAATTTAGCTTAATCTATGATTCAACCTTGCATTCCTTACCACAATTATTAACGACTCAGACATCTTATAATATTTATTCAACTACAACAGACTACTTATTTAGACTTTAATTAGCTTAGATAGATTTACGATAAATGACAGCTTGATTTTTAAAGTAGCTATTGTCACATATTCTTAAGGGGAGTTAATTATAACTGAATCTATATTGGGGCAGAGAAATTGCAGTTAAATTTGTAACGTAGAGATTTTTATCAAAATAAAATATTTTTTATTACGTTAGATCAGTATAAATCTCAATTTAAATGATGGAATCATTTGTGCAAATTTTTTATTCCCTACACCCTTTTAGCGTCTTTTAAGGATAAATAATCTAAAACACTAGACCAAGCTGCTGGATCTTATTTTTGTAATCAAATAAATATAAAGTATGTTTTAACATACTTTTCTAGTAATTTTAGCGCATTATATTCAAAGGACTCTGACTACACATCATAAAACTCCAAATTTTGAATAATTAAAATTTGTTAAAATAGGTACTGTTATATTTCAATGAAAGCAAAATTATTATAAGAGAAATACACTGTGAATGGCGGTTAATTTATTTTACTAGAGCTATCGATTTTCTAAAAAAAATAAAAAAAATTTTTATACATGCGATCAACACATGGTAAATTAAATAAAACTTATAAAATGTGTTTGTTTAGGAATGACTAGACTTGAAGTAAAGTAACTATGACTTTTGGTTCATATTAAAAGAACCAAGGAAATATAGTAAATCAAACAATTGGATTGTCGAATTCAAAAGATTAAAGTTATATAATTATTAAAATTCGAAATTTTGGATTGATATGTTATAAATAAATCTCTCTACAATTCGCAAAATTCAAAGTATAGTTTATCTGTCACGTATAATAAATCTATAATTAATTGATGATTTAAAATATCTATTGCTGTAATTTATTTTCTAGAAATACCATAAAATATTAAATCTAATACACCTTTAACATATTTTAGATTTGTTAATATTATTATAATAATTATATATAAATTTATATTACATTAATAATAAGTATTTGAATAAAAAGCAATATTGATTTAGATTTATTTTATAAAATAACGAAATTTGTAAAAATTATATATAAAAAAGTTAAAAAAATTATTTGATAGAATAAAAAATGCACTTTTGTTAGTCATCATAAATCATGTATTGAATATTTTGATCTAACAAATAATTTTATACCAATAATAACCATATGATGGATCACATATGACTATCATAAATTATAGTCAACTTAATCTTGAAAAATCAATTTTCTAACTGCCATAATAACTAAAATTAATAATTTTTTTGAATTTTTTTAATAATATAATATATACAAGATTTACTAAAAGTTTTTTATATTCCCATATACAAAGCTCCATATTTGATTAATAAAACTTATTTTTAAATTATTACTTATAGTGTATAATGTAATTTTTAGAATGTAAAGACATTAGTATTGTAGTACCCTTTTAATAAGTATTAAATGATTGCATTACGATTTTTAATGTTAAAAAAGTGTAAAATATTTTGAAATTATAATAAATTTCATCCACAAATATTGTATTTTACCTAACACTTATAAGAGGTTTATATCTTATCTATATCCCCATAGGTTAAATTAAAATTAGCAATGCATATTACTATGTTTTTACATATATTGTAATTTTGAATGGCTTGTGTATGATTATTTTTGTCCATATATAATTTAAATGGTAACCAATGAGTATAATAATGGGAATTTGCTAAGATAATATCTTATATGTTAGAAGCATAACTAAATTGTATAATACCCTTTTGTAGATTAATTATTAAAGCATAATTTTTAATTTTTAAAGCGGTTTGATAAGAAGCTTTGTGAAAATCGTAGACAGGAAATATTTTCTTAAACTCGTAACTGTTGTTTACAATACAATTTTAAATTAAGTATTATGGATTGTCTAAATAATTTTTATTAAATGATTTTAAATGGCAGTTGTTTTCATTGTTGACAACGGTAAAACTTGGAGGTTTTCTATGATCATAAAACAATTTCATATTATATTGTAACTCAGATGCGCTGAATATATTCGTTACAAAATATGTTGCAATAAAAATCAAAATATTTTTAATTATTATTTAATAAAAAATCAGTTTACGAATTAAGCCATATATACACGATGCATAAAACAATATAAAAGTTATTATTACCACTAGATTTATATTTCTATAATAAATAATAACACATATTTAAATACTACTACAGCTAGTTTTCATAATACTTATATATCTTATGAACAAGGATTCTAAAAGATGTTCTAACTTTTTATAAATAACTTACTGCAATCTAAAAGATTACACGTGATCGACTTATTACCATCTAGTAAAATACTATATTTGTATGTTTATACGAATATAGTACAAATGCATTACTTTTAACTTATGAGCTAAATATTAAACAGTTTTCTAATACTCCTAATTTTTTAAGTATTTTTTGAATTCTTTTAACGACTTAAATGTTTATTAAAATCAGGTTCTGCCTTTAAAAGTTTGTGAATTACTTATATGTACACATGCTAACAAAAAAATTTCTTTCCAATGCTTTCACGGAATATTGTTATCTTAATGAAACTGATAGCTAATATCACAAAAAATATACTGCAATTATTAAATCTTTGAAAACAATTTTTATACAAACTAAAGCTGTGTCTGAACTTTGTATACTTAAACCCTTCAATAATACTTCAATTTGTCTTATGCATTAAGTATTAGTATATATGTCTGTTAATTTTAGAATTTAACAATGTTGATTTTTAATAAAAAAAATTTTTAAACCTGTATGCTAGTATAAACAAAAATCATTGTTTATTTATAAAAAATATACATATATATATATTTATCGTGTGAAAACTAGCGTTATTATTTACTTTAAAAAAGATGTTTTATTTTTAGCTTGATATTATTATAACTCTATTGAATAAAATTTCTCTAATCTAAAGGAAATAAGTATAAATTATTTGTGATTTTGTGGTTAAAATTATGTTATCTATAGATAAATCTAACTTTAATGTCTCAGTTTTGGAATATTTGTATTTTGCCGGCAAATATACGCGATTATGGCTTATTAGTCAATAAGAATATATCTATATTCAGGCTTATTTCCTTGTGCACCTCATAAATTCTTTATATTTGACACAATATAAAATTTTATTATTGAAATATCATAATCTATATTTTAAACAAGGAAATCGTACGTTTTTTTCGAAATTTGTATAATTTCGAAAAAACTAAAATACATGATGTTAAATTGAAAAAAACCTCCATAGTAGCGATAGAAAATTATAAATTTTTATACTAATCTAAGATGTTAGAAATGTAGTCGTTGTATATTTCTACATCACGTAGTAAAAAGAATCAATAACATGAGTATGAAAAGTATATGTTTCACTATGACTAACTCATATGAAAATATAATCATGCACAATATATTTATGGTAATTCAATTAAGTCATTAATAGTTTTAAATGAAGTAACGATACGATAATCGATTTTTCTATTAAAACGTTTATATATATATATATATTTGAAAAAAATAAACAACTATTTTGAGTTAAATGTGAGAAACACAAACTTCAATGAAGAGTCATGATCGTGGAACAAAATACGCTGTAGTTTATTTTGATCAGAATTGGTCATAACTTCCAAATAAATGTTTAGATAAAAAAATCAATGGTTTTTATCAAACATCCTAGAGATTCTACAGATATGTTTAACTTGATTAATATTCAAAATATCAATTAACCCGGAATTCACGTAATTAAATGTAAAAATAATATTTAAGCTAAAAATATGTTTTTATACTCTTTAATATCAAATATTTAATTTTAAACATATAAACACCAAGAAAATATAAAAATTGTTCGTATAATTACAAGTATCACATACGTTTGTTGGTAAATAATACAAATTATAATATAACAATAAAAAAGAAATATTACCTTGAATGTAATGATTTCAGCCAGTAATTAAAAAATTAAATATAATCACAATATACAACGTTTTCACTAAAATACATTGTACTTTGCTTGTAAAGAAAATATAATTAATAATTTAATTATTGTGCTTTTTTTCAGAACATTTTGTTATGTAAAACATATATTTAAACATTTAATATTATATTGATACTTAAATGGGGTAATAGATGAATTTACTTAACAGTTTAAAATTTAGAAAATAATTACTTATCATTATAAAAGACACCTAAGTGCTCAATATATATTTTAATTATTTAACTGACTGTGTTACAATTATTATTAGAGCGCATAATTGAAATATAAACGTTTAGCTGTGTTAAAAATTTTTATTATTATGGTATATTTGTTATTATTTTCCTATCATTTATATAAATACTACATGGAAAAATTATAAATTTGGTTTTTATTAATACTCATGTAAACAAATAAATGCATATAAAAATCTGAATATATTTAGATTTCTGTATAAAATTATAAAATACGTTTTTGTTTATTTGTGAATCGATATATACATTACAGATAGATTTTTAAATAGTAAACCTTCAAGTTTCAGCTATAATAAAATTATTGATTTTTAGACAAGCTATTTAAGAAATTATAGTACGTCTTTTTTTAAATTTATTCATATGCAAATAAGCAGCGAGATGTGGGCATAAGAATATACATAAAATGTTACAAGTTACCTGAACAAATCGCACTCTCAATAATAATTATTTATCTTTAATAAACCCATTATTGGCAAAGTGATCAGAATATTTTATTAATTAAAATATAAAAAGTAAAATACTAATAAAGAATAAAAATAACATCATTTGTCCATTTTATACTATTTTCTAAAAATTATGAGAAAAATAAACAACGTTGCAAAAACGCAATACAAATGTCGTCTGCTAATATTTTTAAAATTAGTATCCATAATCTGGAAATATAGCTCAACTTATTCAATTAGGTATTATAATTTATTTAATAATTTTAACAAAAACTAAATAAGTAACTGCCGAATTATGGCCGAATATCTTTTTAAATACTTACAACACATTGTTTGATACATTTTTGCATAAATTAGTTCATTTTTTTCAAAAACTTATTTACTATATAATTATTGATCGCATTATTTAAAATATTTAGCAGTTAGTATCTAGTTAAATATGATATTTAAAAATTGAGACGAAATTCAAAAGGGTGAGAAAATGCAATGCAAGACAAAAATACGTTAATGTCGGAAATTTTACTCTTTATAACAAATAACTAGAAATTCTAGTGTGAAAGTAGTTAAATCAAATATTTTTATCTTACTATTTGAAAGATATTAATTACTGTATTCAAATATTAATATCTGATTCTTATATGCAAGATTTTATATTTTTTAGAAATAGGTAATTAGGCTATACGAATTTCGTTAACGAAAACAAAGAATACTTAATAACTATATAAATCTTGTATAAAAGGCAACGAATGTTAAATCAAAGGATTAATAATTATGTTATCTAAAATAACACTGGTAATCCATATCTTTTTTACTCAACAATTTTTATAAATTTTTGAAAAAAAACTAGTTGCTTAAAAATATATATCTTAGTATGGCCGAAAAAATAATTTTTTATATTTTGATAAGTCTAATTAAATCAATGAATTGTCTATTAATACATAGAATATTATATAAATGCAAAAAATAAACTATTTATTATATCATAAGCTTTACCATTTTTAAATATCTTAGATAGTGACGTTATATTCGAAGAGTATTTATGCTATTGAATAATCTTTTAAATCCGAGCATATCTCGTAACTTTTGCAAAAAATCAAATATATCCTATAAATATATATGTGCAATAAATCATTTTTATTTACATTTTTCTTAAGTCAATAAAACGATTGCTTTATCGCAATCACATTTTGATATACTGTCATAAATTTAGACTAATAATAAATAACAATATTCGTAGAAAATATAAATCATGAGTATTAAAAATATAGACAAAAACTGTGATTATAGTATTTAACATTAATTTCTAATTTAATAATTAGTTTGTTCGCATAATACTACTAGTAAACTATAATTTTAACGATATAACCATATCATATAAAATGATAGTGATTTATATCAAAATATATATATATATATATATATAAATTCAGCATAATATTGTGTATTCAATTTTAAAAATTAATTAATAATTAAACCATTAAATTATATCTGATGATCTTAATGATAAAGAACAATAACTCTCTAACACAAAATTAAATTTTCTCTCTATATAGTATTTTTAATGAGAAATCATTAAAATATTTATGAATTTTAATGATTAATTAAATAATAAATCATATCGATACGAGTATATCAAAAAATTGCGTTCATTCCGGGTTACATAAATTAGCTTTACGATAATAAATCACCGTCCAGGTACCTTTAGTTACGTATAAAATCCGATTTTTACGTAATATGGAAAATATTTATGTTGATTTTGTTACACAATTTTTGTATTTTTCATATTATTTGTGTAATAATAATTAATATATAATATTAAAATAATAAAGAATATAAGGTATTTTTTAAAACATATTACATAGCGGTGAATGTTGCTAATGTTTATTTTGTACTTAGTAACTGAACTCTTACTGAAGCCTTTCATTATTATACTACGTAACAATTATATATACTGAGTGACCAATAATACAATAAATTAGAACATTTATTAGTTTATATGTATGAATATATTATTAACGGAGTTGATTCTAAATTAAAAGAAATAAAGTTTGTAAAAAATTTTATCAAACTTCATAATTTTTTATAACCTGATCAGAAAAATTAGTTTACATTTTTGAAGTTAAAATTAAACTTTTGAAATTGTTTTGAATAACTATATAAATAAAGTAATTTTAACTTTGAGAAATTTAAATCATAAGAAATATATTCTGATGAAAAAAAGTTTCATTAAATTATAAGTAATAATTCCTAACAAATATTATTCTATAGTTTTAAATATTACAAGAATTGTAAAATAATATAAACTTACAAATATGCATCACAACTTTACTCATAGCAATTATTATTACGTATTTTTAAAACCTTTGACAAAACATTTTCATTAGACATAACTATTCTTAAGAGAACAAATTTTTTGAAAAAGTATGGCAACCTAATGACTTTTAGAGGAAATCCAAGTCGAAATTATTTATGCACCCATTATTAAGATTTTTATAACATAATATTGGATTATTATAGGAGTCTTTATTATCAATTCCAACAATTTCTACATTGTAAATATCAACTTTATTTAAAGGTGTTGGCAAATGAATTTCAATCATATCTTGTTTTGTATATATAACAAAATCTCCTGATAAAGTATCTAATAATTAGGTATTAAACTATTATTTTAAATTTATATGTATGATTATACCAGGTAAAAAATTTTTCTTTAAATTTAATCCATACCCATAAATATTGATATTTGCTTTTACATAGTTCGAAATATCTGTAGAATAACTTATCTGTGTACATGGTATAATTTCTACACCACTTATTGGATTCCTAATACATAGTTTATCATTTAAGAATCCATCGGTAGAATTCTAAGTTAAATTCATTTTTTTCACTGTGGTATCGGTATATAATGTTTTTCTCTTCGTATACTATATATATATATCATAAATAATGTACACTATGATTCTAAGTATCTTACATCTATTTATTTTTGTTAAATAGTTAAATTTTGGAATCCATATATATAGTGTGTGAATAGAGCTATCTGACAGTTGAATGGTATAATTAGAACATGAATGGTATGTGCTAGGATATGATGCATAATTATAATATTCTTTAACTTTTGGATATTCTTGATTAAATATATCAGTTTTCGTCGTGTAGTATACACACAGAATATCTGAATTATCAGGGATATTTGACCATATATGCAATGTTTCAGAAAGTATATAGTGTTGAAATTTTATATTGTTTGGATCTATTAAAAAAAATTAATTTTATATATATTAACGTATTTTTGTTAATATGAGTTTACTTTAAACAGTAAAATAATGACAATGTAATAAGTTCAGAATAAGTTTTCTAATAAAGGTCATAATATAAGACACGCACTTAATTTTACTACGAGTCTTAGTGTGCTTATCGGAAGAAGATTTTATATTCACTTTTATTTTACAGATTTCTGGGCTTGTCTATCAACTAATCCATTCTACCTATTGTAGTTACATCTGATTGTGTAACACTTTAATTAATATTGGTGAAATAAATTAATCCTTTGGAAACTGCTTTTTTTAATTAAGGATCATGTAATTGTATTATTTATATTAATAAGGTTATATTTTAACAAACGCGCTTAAGAATTTATTAGTATTACCTTATAGATCAGAAAATTTTTATAGTATCAAATTACATATATTTATACGAATAATATTATTTATTAATATAATGATTTCATTTCTTATTAAAGCGAGTTCTATGTAGTAGTGTAAAAAGGTATTTTAAAAAAAATAATATACTAAAATCTTTTAATAATAATTAAAAGTTAAATCTTGTGTTATATTTTTATTTTATTACTTCTACTTATAAGTAATATAATACTTCCAGCGTTTGAAATTTTGTGAATAAAACCGCGCAAAAAGTTTATACATATTCAGTATTAGATTAACTCTTCTAAAGAAAAAAAGTAAGTTTTCTTGTGTATATAACTTTTTAAACTAAATATTCATTATATGAAACCATATATAGCTAGTATATTTAAAACATTTGCTCCGTCGACTATAAAACGTTGTCATAAAATTATTTCACTGTTACAGAGATGCTTTAGATTATTCTTGTGACTATGCTTTGTTCCATTATAAAGGTACTGAATTTTTTTATATAAGAAAATGAATTACTAGAAATAAATAAGCATAAAAAATCACATATGTTATTCATGATCCGTTATAGTCATAAAATTACATCAATCTGTAAATACTTAAAATAAGGTGTAGACATAACTGGTTTAATAAGTATTAGACTGCAGTGGCTTGATTTTATCAAAAGATTTTGACATAGATGGTATAAAGAAATGCATCATTTTAAAAACGCAAATTATAAAAAATTTTTTAACCATCTGTTTTAATTTACATGGTAATCTGTATTAATATCATATACTAAATCTCTGTTACCAGTATAGAATATACCACTGCCAAAGTAAAATAAATTAATCCTGACTAGCAATAGATGTTGCGTAATAACTTTTTCATCGAAAGATTATTCTTTCATTTTTTATATTACTCTCCCTATACAATTTTTCTTATAGTTATAATTTGTTATAATTCTTTTTTGCAAAAACTTTAATTTTAAAAATAAAATATTCAATGTTCTAATCATATTAAAATTTTTACAGTGACCTCGCTATAAATAAGAGCCTAAGAATATAGATAAATTCGAAGATTATTTATATTTTAAATGATAATGAATTTACTATACCTTGATCATAAAACTCTCAAATATTACTTTAAACACGAGGGAAATTTATCATTTTTCCCGTTTTTTAATTCATATTTAGCTCAAATGCGTAAAGTTACGTACTTTAATAAATGTGGTTCAGTAATTATATATTAATGACACAATTTATTTAAGTTCTGAAAATTCATTCGTACTAATTTGTTAGAATAAGTAATTATTCTGATGTATCCATATACAGAAATGTGTAATCTGGCAGTAGGTGGCTCTAAAAATTCACCATGTTGCGCATGTATCCCCTACCCGAGTTTGACATATTTCAACTTTACACAATTTTAAATATTTAGTTATAACTAACCATGGCAAGAGAATAAAAAACAAAAAATTAACTTTACGATAATCCGCAGTATTCGGTAGTGCCTTAATCCGCTGCGAGGTTTCTATTTCTTTTGTATAAAAATGGATTTAAAAGAAATATCCTATAAAATAAGTTTCCATTTTAATTTAATAATAATAAATATTTAAATTTATATTTGATATACCAATAATATTTGTTTTATTACACTTAAATTAACGAAACAATCTTAAGGCATTAGTGATATAAACATATGGGTTTTTGCTTCATTTTTTTATTTCAAAAAATCTGTAAACAGAATTTTTTTCTAAAGATATATTGGCGCGTGTCTTTTGGAGGATATAGTTTCATTATGGGCACAATTATAACGCAGAGAAAACTTTATCAACTATTGAATGACAATGAATGTTTTATTGCCTTTCTAAATGAAAAATATTTTATCCAAAAAGCTCCGACACGTTGACTCAATTGTCTTCACTTTAATGCAGTGGTATTATAAATTAAAAAAAGAAAAACTACTACTATTGTGTACGCTATACGAAATGGAAAGAATGACTGCACCGTGCCATTTGTTTGCAAAGAGTACTAAACATATAGTTTTTAATTTAACTAATTCTAAGAATGACTGTAAAACATATTTTTCAGTTAAAATTCGTCTTTTTTTGAATTAAGAGGGCAATATGGACTAAATTATTCTAAACATAGGATAAAAGATATATTTGAGCTTAAAAATATGTATTTCATGGAGCTCAATCACTGCAACGCTGTTCTTTTAACTAATGTTGGCGAAAAAAACGGTTATTTTTAGTTTCCACCTTTTGAAAGTATTATGTGCCCAACTTTTTTCAAACCGAGCTAAATTTTAAATAAAAGGAACTGTGGTAGAAATTGAAGAATCTCTCTTAAAAGGCAAAAGAAAAAATAACCGTGAAAGATATCTATCGCTGGATAAGTGGCGGTCTAATCCAGATGCTACTTATATTCTTGAACCTGAAGAGGGTGATGACGAGAGCTCAACTAGATCTGTCGGTGACCTGAATAATAATTGGATAGATGGTCCCTAGGTACTATGCATCTGTGAATGTTCTGTTGACGAAGATGGAAAACGAAGTCTTCAAGCATCCCGCTTTTTTTATTGTAGAGAAAAGAGATACAGCCACGTAAATACCAATTATTTTAAATGAGGTGTAAGCTAATGCTACAATCTACACTGATGAGTGACTACCGTATCGATCTTTATTAAATTATGGTTACCATCATCATAAAATCAATCGTAAATATGAGTATGTCGCAGCAGGTGGATCTCATACCAATACAGTGCAGATTGTTTGGCATCATCTAAGATCAGGTTACATAGAAATATGTCCGGTGTTCCAAAAAGTAAAACATACGAAATATTTGATCGAATAATGGTATTGCTTACAGTATTCTAGTAAATGGAAACTTTTTTAAGACATTTTGGACCATCTCAGAAGAATATACCAAATATATACTAATTAAACTCGTTTAATAATTATATAACTAAATATGTGCTTACACTTACCTTTCGTACTCAGATTTATCGTGTTATTATAGGCTTTATTGTAAACAAACTTTTTCCATCATTATAATATTTCTTAGAGGAATTTTAGTAAATATTAAGTAATTTTATAACTAATCCACCATTTATTGAATGAATACGAATTAGAATTACTCGTATTATAAACTGTTAAATGGAGATATATTTACAAACTATATTTAAATTAAATTTAATATCAAATCTGTTTCAGTTTATAAAATAATTCATCATTCTTACTGTATTTTTTATGATTATATATTGAATTGTTGATTTGATGGCAATAAATGCAACATTAGAGAACACTAAAGCCTCGAAAAAGATTACACGATAAAATAAAAGTTTAAAATTTGTCGAATCTAATAAAAATAAAAATTAAACTAACTAATATTTTAAAGTAATTTTTAACATTACCATTTTAAAAGAGTTAATGCTATTTTAAGCTGAAATAAACCAAGTATATATACAATTTAAAATTCTATTTCATTTAAATGTAATAAGTCAAATAAAAAAAAGTTTTCAAATTAAAAAATTTTTTCACATGCGAAAGTTATTTATGCTAAATAACATCGAAGTTATTGCTTCACATTTATATTCATTCAATAATAGTTGTGAACAAGGGAATTTCTCGTCTACACCATATATAGTCAAGTATTTGTTTTCATCGCTGACACACTATATAATTTAGTTAATATTTAAAATTTTCAAAAACTTTTTATCATTTTAAATAATTAAAAATTTAATTAGCTTGAATATATAATATTCCTCTTAAATAATATACAAAAATTATATTTAATCTTTAATATTAGGACTTTTTTATAAATAATAACAATAAAGAATGTTATAATTATAGATATCAATTTATTATTTTAATAATAAATTTATATATAATAATTTATATACGTTACATATTCTTAATTAGAGTATTTATGTATACTCGTTATATGTGACGTCAATACTTAAATATTGTATCTTGATTGATTCACATATAAACAACATAGATAATGCCCTAGTTGTTGTTCACTTAATATTATTATTGTTTGGTCTAGCGCATGGAGAATTACGACAAAGAATGCATGCTCACAAAGTCAATAACTTATTTATACTCTAATTAAGAAAAAGAATAGGTCTTTTTACACAATAGCGCAAATGTCCTAAATCACTTTGTTAAAATGATGTCTAATAGTTAAAATATTATCAAAAAAATTAGTAAACTAAAACAATGTGATATTTATTCTTTTTAATGGTTTTAAACTGAGAACACCTCCAAATATGTGTAAAAACTAAACAGATACAACTACTTTAGCAAAAATTAACTTTAGGATAACACATGCTATACCTGGTGATATATTAAAACATAGTATATTTATATCAAAAAAATGCACAGAGGTTTAAATTTTAAGTCAGAAATGGGATTTTTTGTAGGGAATCGATCACGTGTTAAATATAAGATTACAGTGACCGATAATCCGCTTCGTAATACAGGCGAATACTGCCGATTAGCATAAAGTGAATTTTTTTATTTTTATTCCGTGTCATGGTTAGTCATCACTCAATATTTAAAAATTGTGTAAAGTTGAAATATGTCAAACTCGAGTAGGTGACACAATCGCAAAATGGTGAATTTTTAGAGCCACCTACTCCCAGATTACCCTGAAATGCTTGTGTTCAATGTCCTTACACATATGAGATATATTTTTAAACTCAATCTGAATAAAAATAAATAGG
The DNA here is from genome assembly GCF_042242105.1 of Pempheris klunzingeri. Classification (NCBI taxonomy): domain Eukaryota; kingdom Metazoa; phylum Chordata; class Actinopteri; order Acropomatiformes; family Pempheridae; genus Pempheris; species Pempheris klunzingeri. The sequence goes on from NW_027254986.1 coordinate 30,885, forward strand.
AGTAACATTCATAAAAAATCTGAATTCAATGAATCTATAAACGTATCACAAGTTTTTTTATAATGTATTCATTAGTTATACTCTATTGCATAATGTATAGCTAAAAAATTATGTATTATGTCTCCAAGGTAAATAATTGAGTACAATTAAAAAAAATTTTTATCTAATTTCACCTGAATGCACAATATACCTAATATATCTAAAAAATGCTCTGATATGAATTATATGATGTCTTTACTAATGATATGGGCGTTTGAATAATGACTGAAATGTTATTTATACATGAAAAATGATTATTTGAAATAAAATAAATATAGATAGATCATTAATCGGTTGACGTAAAATAATATTGTTGACATCACTCAAATGATATTTTGAAATACTATTTTTTGAATAATCAAATATTCTGAGTAATTTTTACGTCCACATATATATTTATATTAGGTTGCGTGATATTGGATAATTACTAGTTATGCTTTCTGTAAAATCTAACTTTGAATAAGATATATTAATTTTTTGCACTTAATAACAGTAATAATAAAAATACATTATTTATGTTTATAAACAATCTAACTGAATTTAATAAAAAACTATATGACAAGTAGAATATGTGTATTTTGAACTTTTAAGATGTATAAATTTTTCGTCAAATCATTTTAAATAGTTTCTTTATTTTCATTAATTAGAAAATTATAATAATAAATATTTGTATACAGTTGCAAGATAGAATTTTTAATAGGTCTATTATTTTTAAATAAGTGAATAAGATATCTCATATCATAATAAAAAAAACTACTGTATATTATATAATCAGATAATTCTCTTTAAGTGCGTCTAAAATCATTTAGTATGAATCCTAGTTCATTAGATAATTTTTAACCCTTCATAATATTTTATAAATAATATTAACTGTAATTACTTTTATATTACTTTTTTAGAGAAGAAATGCACTCGGAATTGCAGATAAAACTTTAAATAACTCAACTTATTTTTGTGGTGTCATATGTTTAGATAGATACATTGAATAATTTTTGACACCTAGTTCTTTAGAATTTTTTTATTTTTGCATCCTAGATTCCTTTACCTTGCATTACTTACAGTGTAAATATTGATATGTTTATTATAAAATAGCACACCGTTTTTTAAAAAGTTATAAGTTTAAATAACACCTGTAAAACTTGCCTCCGATTTTTCAGATTCTTCAAGGCAAAGATTAAAAAGATATCATGATATTCTTTCTGTATAAACGTCATAAAGCATAGTGTTGGTAACTAAACTGTATGCTTAAACCCCAGAAACCAAAAGAAAGTATTTAACTCATTTATATTATTTTTATAGAACCGCCTCTTGAGCTGTAAAAATGAGAATGGCGAAATATTCAGAATGTAGATAATTATTAACTTATTCTATAATACCACTGAAAGTTAAGTCGAAATTTTCTATTACTTTTTGTATAATCTGGAGCACACTATAGAACCAACGTTGTAACTTGATTTAATCACTATAAAATCAATCGTTATTTTGGCTTTTGAGCAAAAAATAAATTCTTGCGTATAGAATAATTTTCATAATCATTACATTTCGTTAATCTATCTAATATAAATATATAGTTTTAATTCTATCGTTAATTGAAGAAATAAAAATTGTTAAACTTTTGTCATATATATTTATAAAGTCTTTAGATATTTTCAATTAATGATAATTATGTAGATCCGAAATAATTTACGATAAAAAAGTAGGACGATCTTATCTAAACATATAATAGAGAAAAACTCTATCTAAGCCCTAAGTCAGTACAATAAAATTAATAAAGTAATTTTAGTATAATAATTTATTAGTCAAAGAAATTATATTATAACGTTTCGTTAGATTCGCTACTATAAGAATTATTTGGAAAATTTGAGTTCAATTAATCAATTTATACTTGTAAATGATGTCTATTACAGTGTAATTACTCTACTTCTTAAATCTCATGTGATTTAGAAAATTTTTAAATACCTAATTAACATGTTAAAATTATTAAATTGTATACTAAATATAATAATATAGCTATGATTTATGTAAAGTTTAGTGTATTCCTATAAATTATATTAAAATTTACAATAAAACGTAAAAATAAATTTTTATAAATTCTTGTAGCATTAAATAAAATATCAGATATGATCAAATTTATTTTCTAAGATTTAATAATGCAAAATATTTTTTTCATAAAGTATTCTCATAATTTCAATTAAGCTCTTTATTATTCGCTTATACTATGAATTATTTTTAATAATATGTTTAATAGCTAAAAACCAAAGCTAAATATATCAAATAATAGAATTATTTAGTGTTATAAAACCCAATTAGATTGTTTATTATAATTTTTACCCATTTTTATTCTCCTTAAGAAAAGTAACGGTTTCCAGGTACCATTAGATATTATTTATCAGATATTACAGAATGGTGTCAGCATTATGCTAATTATATAAAATAACAGAAGTCTGCATTTTTCATAAGAACTAAAAAGCAGACATCTTACCTAAAGTACCTAAAATTTTATTACACTAAACCTGGACTTTAAATTTATAAGAACACCATTCTAATACTTGGAACTTTTAATAATATTAGCAAACTTTTTTTTGATATTTTATAATTGATAGGTAATGATGTATAAAACCGATATCCTATTATATAATTTTATAAAAATTATTCGATTAAAAACTTTATTACTTTTGGTAATGTTGACTTTTTTTTGATATTCTTACACCTCAATATTAAAATTACTAGAATATATAAAGCTTTCATTAAAAAACAGATGCTCTTAAAAAATATGCAATAGTATAAACATGCCAATTATGATTAATTGAAGATATTTTTGGCGCACAAGCGAACATATGGACTGATGTAATCTAAATATAAATTTTTTGTTCTTATCTTAAAATAACATAAATATCATCATGATTTATATTTATGTAACAGCTTAATGTGATAAAGGTGAACAAAAATAGTAGGCTCATAAACAACGCTATAGTCTTATACTGATGCAAGTTAATAACAATGAAGGGTCAGCCACTATTTTAACTTTAATGAAGAAACAATCACATTTCTTAAAAATAGTAAGACCATAATTTTTTTTATAAATATATGCAAATATTCTATACTACTTAGTAAAAACTAAAAAATAGGTTAAAAATCTATTTTTTGTTTTTCGACTTTTCTAAAATATCAATATAGGATATTTGACCTGTTATGCTAAAATATATGCAATAATTACACACCGTAGTCATATAATATTAAATTTTGTTGATTATAAATTATTGTAATGTTATGGCAATACGTTTAGTATGCGTTTCATTATACTTTATGGGAAAAAACTGCTGAAAACTATAGGTTTCAGTAATATTTTGTATAATTAAAATAATATTAAATGTAGCTTTTAGGAAAAAGATAACTTCAATAACCATGATTTAGTAAACAAGATTTTTTAATCTCAAGCAGGTAATGAATATTTTATTGAATTTTCTCAAAAAAATTATTTTTTATCTTTTATAAGTGGTTTCCATCATTAATTTCAAAATAAACATATTTTCAATTACACAATAATTATTTTAACATTAGCAAAAATTTTCATACTGTAAAATTCAAATCAGGTAATAAGGTCATATAAATAGAACTTAACAATAATATTAATATTTTATTTAATTTTACCCTAATTCTTTTATTTCTGGCCAAACAAAATGTATAGTACACCCTGATTTTAATTTATAAAATAAATTTAATTCTTTAAGTATTAGTAACACATGGCATAGTGTTTTGATATCTCTAGAAGCAGTTGAAATCCGATATCACAAGTAAACAAATTTGAAAGCATTATTTTGTAGATTTTAGGTTAATATGAAAACATAAGGTTATTAAATTGCTTACTAGTACTATAAATTATAATCAGCTATTATAGTTTTAATAAGAATATTAAATGTTAGCATATGACTTCCTGATGAAAAAATTAAATTAAAATTATAGTTTGCAATCGTAACACGACATGAATTGTATAAAAATCGCTCATACAAAACAATTAATTTTTTTATCATTTTATACGCTTTTCATCGTCTTACTGTTTTCTGTAGTAATTAAAATGTAGTATTTCATACTCCAGGGAAAATAGTGAACTGTCCACATGTTTAAGTTGTATGACAATTAATATCAAAAATTAATTTTAAGTTCGATCCAAGACTCCGTTCAAACATATAGCTGTTCATTCCAAAATGATGATGAATACAATAAGCACTAGATATTGTCGGTCTACATTTTGATATTTTTACTGGACGATTTTCTGATGTTTCAGTTATATCATAACACATCTGATTTACTTTTTGAATCGGAATATCAAAAGTTATTTTTACATAGTTTAAATTTTCTTCCACTGTAAAACCTTCAGGTATATTATCTATAAATTACAGAAGTAAAAATAATTATATTTTTAAAGATATATGAATTTGAAAGATAATTTAGGTTATATGAAGAAAAAATAATTTGATCATTCAACTTTTTTATAGAAGTCGGAAAAATATGATATAACGAGAAACTAAATTATAGACTTGGATATATATATATATATATATATATATTGGTAGCATTTATACTTTACATCAAATAATCTTGTATTTTGTAATACGATAAAAGAGATTTATCAGGTTTATTGAAAAATATACACTATGAAGCAGAAAAAATATTTTAAAAATTTGATTTATTATTCTTTATTTTTTTTTACTTAAATTAAATTATAAGTGGCAAAAATTAAAATGATTACAGTTTTAGGACCCAATAATTTATTTGAAACTTTTTTTCCGCATATGTTGAAAATAAAAAATTACGTTTAATTACCATCTTCTTTATTATTTAAGTGCAAAACCAAGTAATATTATATCAACCTAACAATATAAATATCTTACTGATTTTTGTTATATATTACTCTAAAATATATTTACATGACTATTCGGAATCATAAATATATATGAGCTATTGTTACTATGGATCTTAAGATATTTAGCTAGAATAAAATTCACAATTGTGTAAGACTTGTGTTAAATATTCTATTATCTTAGATCATGCTGTGTAGAATTCTAACATAAATTCATATTGGACTAAAAGTTATTTTTAAGACGTGTTAATTTAATACCTATACTAGATTATTTTCGAAATTTTATATTTTTGCAAAAAATATAATATGAGAGTTATCACCTTTTCGTACAATTATTTTTATTTAAACCATTTAAATATTGTTTTTAAAAATATTTGCTAGATCTTCTATTTCCAAAGAACTCTAAATACAACGCTAAAGTATAGAATAATTTATTACTCAGTACTATAAAATCCAATTACAATTCATAAAGGCATGTTGAAACGTTATATTATTTGTAAAACTAATATAGAAAATAATATAAAAATGACTTGTTATTAATAAATATTAATATCTTAGTCTTTATAATTATTGGCTTCGAGGGTTTATAATATACACGATTGTTGGAGAAAACAGGTTTATCAACATGAACGGCACTCGTGCATGATAAGTAAACCTTTGTTTTTTTAATTATTTTAATCATTTAATCATAATATTATGCCTTTTTAACAATAAAAATTTGAACAAAAACAAATTTAATTTGAAAACAATTCTAGTTATAACTTATCAGTCACCTGTATAATTATTTCCAAATTTCTATATTAAAATTGGATTAAAGATTAATATCTCAAGCTATCTAATTTTGCTGTAAAGTAAACACACCATTATAGAGATCACTTATGTCATATATTAGGTGTATAATATACATTATTTGTGTCTATTATGTCTTTCAATTAAAAAACAAATCTAACAATGTTATATTTAATACTATAATACATATGTTATCGAGTATATGTTCGTTAATACATCTATTAGGATTCTATTCATATTTGTAAAGGTTAAAACGTGCACCAAAAGTCTTATATTTACTACCAATCTTAAAAATACAATTATGAAATATTTTGAAAGTGGTTAATGCTTTTCGATGCCTGGATTAATATTTAAATTGAATTTCCTAATCTCCATAAACTATACATTGCACTAATGTTGCTTTTTATATAAATATAATTAATGTGTCCATATATTAAAACCTGTTTTTCTTAAATTGAGTATTCAAGTGTCTTGGTAAATTGATATTTTTGTTGTTTGTTTAACGAAAGTTAGCAATTAAGATTATTTTGTATATAATGAAATCTAAATATCTTATTTGTTAGCGTATAAATCCTAAAATGCTTAACGTTGATTAAATTCAACTAAATAATTATTATATTGAACTTTTTACATCAAAGTTTTCTTTTGAGTGAATCAGTAAAAATGTATATTTGACTTTTAATTATGGTTAAAACTTAAAAAAAAGTAATTGTATTTATAAATCATACTTTTTAAAATTCTTAAGTAATTGTTATTGAACTAAAAACTTTTGTAACTAAATATATTTATTGTTATCCGTATACTAAAGATATTCTTTATTAAAGTTCAAATAATTTAAAGAAAACATTGTGAATATGCTATTTGTAAATTATAATACTTTTAAGTTAATTATACACGATTCTATTCCTTTTAAAAATATGAATTTTATAGCCCTAGTTTATAAACCAAATATTTAGCTCTCTTATCATTTAAAATATTTTTAGTTACAATTTATAATACAGATGCTTTATAACCTTATAAACGCTATTAAATATTATGAACCCTGTTTTTTGGATTAATTTGTTCCAAATATCACCTATAACTATTGTATAAATTTAAAAACCGTACCAATAGAATGAACTAAAAGTTTCGGAAATTTTTCCCTAATCATGAAAGATTATAATGGATATAAAAACAATCATAAAGGATAGTTTTATCAATAGGTCTGGTAGTAATGTTTTAGCATCTTTATAGGAAAATTGGTGATGCGATACAAAAAACAATTTTATTTACGATTAAAAATTTTTGATAGAAGGTAATATGAGAATTTGTATATTGCTAAGAATATTGTCATATCCCCCGATCAACCTATTACCACTTAATCATTTGAAGGAAACATGTTGCATGAAGCACCTAGCGTAATAGCGTATGCAAATTCCAGAATTTCATAAATCAAGGATTTTTCACAATATTTTTTGAGGATGAATTTTTATATTATTTCTAACAGGAAAAAATCGGATATTTTCATTACTAAGAAAACTTGAAAGAGTTCAGCAACGACTAGTTTATGGTATACATTTGTATTATTGTTTTTTTCAATATCTTAATATTTAAAGTTACATTTCTGATAATTATATGGCGTGAAAATAAGGAAAGGGGGTGTTTCACACATAGGCGCATTTAAGATTTAACAAAATCTCTATATCCTATAACTTTGCTGATTTTTATTGAGTAATAGTAGACTTAAGACCGTCAAATTTCGTCCTATTAGACAAATATTTGATTATTGGAAGGACAGTTCGACAAAATGCATGATTCCACATTTTTACTCCATAGTTGACAAACAATTAGGTGCTTTGTGATATAGTATCCCCGTAAGCAATAGATGCTATCTAAACCTGTAGATTATGGAATTTTTTTCTTATCAAATCTAGCGACCACATTTACCCCTAATATATCAAAATATCTATATTTATAGTTGTTAAGAAATTATCTTAATTTGATGATAAAACTGTAAGGTTGAACCATGATTATTATCTGGAGAGTAGCTGAATGAGCATGATTGCAGTTAAATTATTACATTTGTTGCAGATATTGCCACCTGACTTGCTTTTAATCGAATAATAATTAAACGTATTTGTCGGAGAGGGCTAGAAGTTCCTACATTTATTTTTGGCATTTTAAACATGCGATTTTTTTAGCTTCATTTATATATTATATAACAAAAAGATGGTTTTTTTTAAGTTTTAGAAACAATAAAAAGCCTTTATCATATTCAGAACGTCATTATTTACTATAAAAAAGCAAAATAGAAAGCAAAAGTTATGTGGCGCTATATTCGTATTAAAGGCAGCGTTGATACTGTTGTTCGGATTATTCCAGCTACTAGCATTGAAGGATGCACTAAACAAAAACCAATGGTGGTTGTCTCATAATATCGCTGAAATTTAATTCATTAACCAATTTCATTTCCATAAAGATGCATTATTTTATAACATATCAGGGATCAAGTTTTATAAGTATTTTTGGTTTCACTAGTGAGTGGATTTGTAAAAAAAATCTTTGTTATTACAATATAAGGATCTAATAGAGATCAGGAAGCTAAATCACGATAATGTGTAGTTTATGGTCCAAAAATTTCTATAAGAAAATCAAAATATAGTGCGTATTGTATCGTAAAAATTGGTATGACGAGGGTTCCAAAGAATCATGACATAAGTGTTGAATAGATACTTTATAGAAATCAATAAATAATTATATTTATGTATATCATTAATTAATAGGTTAATCTCTTGCTTAACTAAATTGTATATAATACAAACTTTCAAAATAAGAAAAATTAACGATGCTGCAAATTATAAAAACTGTGGTTCATCTATTAAATAGTGTGATAATTATTTTTTTAGCAACCTTATTGTTATAGAATCTTTAAATTTGTCATAACTGCGACTTACATTATTAATAGATTGTTAAAAAGATACTTCGGCAACACTAGGACAGAAAGTAACTGAGCAAAAACGATCTTGGTTCATTATATCAACATTTTGCATATTTTAAGTTGGTCGATTGACATCACAATATAAATATTCTTAAATTCTAAATAGTTCCTGGTAATAAATACCTTATACAACTACATTATACTGCTTTAATAATTTTTTCATTTTTAAAGGAAAAGAACATAAGATTGATTAGAGAGCAAACAATAATTGGTGTTAGATGGATTTTAAAATTATCAGAAGATTTTGCTGGTGTATCAAATTTTTTTAGAACTAAAATTCAATTATTTGATGTAATGTTACCTGAGAGATTATATGACTTCATTTAAATCTGTTTTCAATGTAATCAAAATTCTAAAAAAACACGTTTTAATTTAATTTTATATAACTTTTATATTTTTAAATATCGAGTATTTAAAATTTCTATCAGAGTAATATAGAAAATTTTTCTGGGGAATAGATCATGCTTGTTCATGGAACAAACATTTTATGAGCTATAGAGTAATATTGAACATTGTATGGCTTTAAAAATTTCATGGCAAATTAATAGATACTCCAAGTGTCGTTATCAATCATAATGTTAAATTCTCTTAACATTAATAAGCTCTTATGGTTTATCAATTGGAATTGAATAGTCAAGATAATATTAATATGCCCAAAAGAAAAATTAAGTATAATTGTTTCATCACAATCATAATTCAAATTACTTCAGGTAGGGATTATAACAATTCAAATCCGACTAGATTCGATAAATATTGTTTATTTTAAGGAATCGTAAATAAAATTTTTAATGACATCTTGTAATATCACTATATCGAATACATTTTTATAAATATTGCGAAAAAACAAGTAAAAAATTTTTTGGGAATTTTATAAATCCGATACTCGAGGATTGTGGGACATAGGCATTCATATTTTTATGCCGTATATAAAAATTTCTAACAGTTAACACAATCTATTGTTAGTGACTTATAATATAAGATTTCAATAATATAGTATTTATTTTTATCAAAATATTTCCGAAGATCAAAAATAGCAATAAGCAAAATGAAATTATTAAACTATTTTATATTATTCTTTTAAACAACATTCATTACTTTGAGCCAATTTTTTACAAAGTTGGACAATTGAAACTTAGAATTAATTCTTAAAATGTATTTTATTATTCTCAAATATCACAAAACTATGTAAAACTCTAGATTTTACAGATTCCTAATATTAACTAAACTCAAATTGTGTAAAATTATTTCATATTAATTAAAGAGTCATTTAATTATAATTAAAATGATCAATATGATGTATGTGTTTTATTTTTATTTTATTTTTTCTTTTGTAACCACTTTTTGAAGCATTCCTAAATCTATATACTGAAATATGTGTCTACAAAGAAATTTTTTATTGTGTGATATAAGCACTTGAAATATTAGAATACACTGCGTATTTTAGACATTTACATTAAAATAGCATGAATTAATATTTAGTGATATATAGTGAAAAATTTGTATTTAAATTATGAAAAATAGTCTATTTTACTTTATATGATAGTAGCAGCCTTGCCTTCCATTTTAGATAGTTTAAAAGTAAGGTTTAGAAAACATATTATATTAAAATTTAATGCATTCTGCCAGTATTATAAATGTTAAAATAATAATTTATTCACTTTTATACACAATACTACACAAAAAAAAATCCAGACAAAAAGTAATTATTTAATATATTTCTTTACGTTCAGTGCATCCGTTACACTAATACGTTGTTTATGAAACTGTACATTTTTTATTTTTGTCTAACAAATTTATATACTGCCTAATTTTTTTAACAAAAAAATCTTCGGCAAACGCTTCAGTTAACTATTGTATTCAATGCCATTTCCACAAAAAACTAAGATTCATTCTTTATAAAACACAAAGTTTTAAAAACTACAAACAAACAGTATTTTACTATTTTAATACTTTATATCTATATATCAATAGAATTTAGTTGTTACCTATTAATTATATTTAACTAAAATCTCCGTACGTATTTATTTTTTTTAACAATGAAGTAAAAACCTATTTAAGACCAAACTAAATTGTGAAAAATTATTTAAAATACGAATAGATGTAAGTAAACAAAAAATATATTTGTTCCAAAAATATAATTAATGACTTACACATAGGTATTTTGATCGGAGTAGAAGCATCAGGACCATTTTCAAATTTCAAAGTTCCTTCAAAGTTATTTACAAATGGAATATAATATTCTCTATTTTCAAACAAAGAATTTGATACATGTAAATAGTGCATTTTTAAATAATCGTTTTCATCTTTTGAATTTATTTTAAATTGAAATCCATCTTTATGAATTGGGAAATAACGAAGCCTAAGTGATATTTGATTTTTATTGGTATGAATGTGTGTATCATGAATAGTGTCACCTATAAAAAGCTTATATTCAAAAAATTACATATACAGTTAGTTATAATGTCATTATATATACTATTATTAAACATTAAATTTTAATGTAATAATTATTTATAATTTGATATTTACATTCATGTTTAATTTCAATATTATTTTCCATATTAACAACTGTTATTTGGTACATAATTGCTTTGTTATCAGGTATTGTATAAAAAAAGTCAGAACAATGCATTTTTAAAGGATAGTTTTTATTTTCAGCGGGATCTTCTATCCAGTTTTTTTGATCGCAATTATGAGTTAACTTTTTCTTTATAATACACGAGTGTAATTTATATTTAAAAATAAAGCTATCAATTTTGTACTGTCCCATCAAGAATACTGAATGCAATTTGATATCTACTTTACCTATATAAATAATCAATTTTAATGGGTATGTGTTAATAATAGTTATGTATACATAGTTAAATATTTTAACTATTTAAATTTCATGTACATCATCTATGTGTATATTCTTATAAATACGACTTGCTATGTTTTTATAAGTGATATAAAGCTACAAGTTTACCGATAATACTATTTCTACATGATGTTAAAAATAATAGATTTTTTACATATAGTTACTGCTAATAAAAAGTGTAAAGCAAAAATACTTGCGTAGCAAAGTACCATTTAAATAATATTTTGAGAAATTACATATAATAATTTCAATTTCCCAAACTAAACTACAAACTTTAAGGCTACAATTCAATCATATAGAAACTACCTCACATTTTTATAAATTATTTTCTGAAATCAATTTCCCGTAATTACAGTATAATGATCATAATTAGAAGGTTGAGTGAATAATTCCAACTATGAAATATAAAGAAACTATCAGATAATTTGTTACAAATTCATGTTTACGCCTTCCTGACCATGCATAAATTTACTCATTACAACATCTTAATAATTGCATTGTTTTATATCTTGTTTCGAGTTAATAATATCAAAATAGAAAAAGCCTTGCGTTTTGTATGAAACACAAAAATATTTTCTATAAAAAATAGTCGAATGTAAAATTGAAACACACTGTATTTATTATTACAGATGTATACAAAATACCATACTTTTTGACAATAATACAAAATTTGAAAATCCAATAAAATTTTAGAACATTAAAAAGTATAGAAACATATCGATTCTTAGAATTATATCCCTAAAATATCACCATTTAATATTCTGTTGTTCCTCTATCTTTACAAATACACACATTTTAGTTAATTGTCTTCAAATAAATTATAATTCCTAATATCCTTGTTAAAACACTTACTTTAAATAACATGAAAAATTATTTGTGTTATATATACATATTGTATATCATAATAAAATAATTAATAAATTGCTCCTAAGATTATTCCATTGTCTACATGATCTTATATTTTATTACAAATACAGACATATGACTCTACTAGTATAATCAACCTGTCCTACATTTCAATTAAACAAAAGTCCATTACCAAATTTACTTTATTTGTAGGTACCTTGTAATATATTATGAACTGTTATATATTCAAAAAATATGATAGTTTTATTGCACTTCATAAAATCCTTATAGAAAAGTATTACATTGTTTCTTAAATTAAAAGATACAGTACCTCTAAATAAAATCAACTCTATTAACTTTGAATCGTGGCTTATCACTAGCGATGCTAATTATTTTATAAAAACTCTTAATTACCCTAATATAAAACAGATTTTTTTATATAAAACGTCATCGATTGCCATTTAGTTATATGTATAATACTACATTTTGATAATATACATGAATATGTAATAATAATAATACAATCACAACATTATGGTGTAAAAAAAATAATCAATTTTTTATCAAAGATAAACAGCAATCCAGTGTGTAAAATAAATGTGTGTTAATCTTTCTAAAACTTTAGTTTTTTTAAATGTAAAACTATTGTCGCTACATAACACACTGTGGAGTTAAAGTTGGTAAGAAACATGCTTAACAGAGCACTGTAGGAACTTAAGCAGAGTTGTTTTAGTTGTAACACAAGGATTTACTTCAGAAGTCTACTGTATTGTGAACAATTGTGAACAAAACATTCTCATTTTAGAGAAAATCAGTCACAACTGCATTGTCGCTTTTTTGTCTGTACACTCAATAGAAACCTCTTAAACAAAACAGGAATTGACAAACATTTCCGTTGTTTGAGCACCTAATTTTACAATTCTATCGCGCTTTTTCCACTATCATAGTGATTTCAAATTTTTTATTGAAACACGTAGCTATTATAAAGCTAGTTCTAAAATGAGATTTATGTATTCAAAAAACCGGTAACACTAAGCATTAACATGTTTTGACTGTGCACACAAATGGCTGACGAGCTTTGGCTTATACTGAAAACGCAGCAACTACGTCTATATAATTCTAAATAAATATATTTGTAGTATAACTTGCTAATCAGACCAGTGTCATAGAAAATTTTATAAACATACTCCTACTTAATATATTTATGATAAAAATACCAGGAATCTTTCATTTCCCTTCCATAATAATGATATAAAAAATATTTACACAAATCGTTTAGAAATATTTGACAATTATTTGTTATGATACTGTATTCTTCGCGATCTCACCACAATTTGAGAAAGCTTTTCATGAAATTTGTTATTAAATATTTAAAGCAAAATATTGATTTAAGGTTTATGAATTTTACCTATTAGATTATTATTTTTTCTATACTTATAATTTTAAGTTAGAATTAAAACATAAAAGATACACTGATTTGTTGTGATAGTTAGCAAGTTTATATCATTTGAACCAAATTCATAACAGTTTTTTTACCATGAGGACACTAATGCATAATTAATAACTGTTTTATACTAATCTGTGTTATATCGATATTCACCAAACTGATAAGATGATTTCGTTATTTTACCGATTAATCAATGTAAAATATGTATATATATATATATATAATTTTTTTAAAAACTATATTGTAAAATTTTATAGATATAGAAAGCATATTTTAAATAGTGATAATATTGAAAAGAAACTTATTTGTGTTTTTTTTTGAAAATCAAATCATGAAACCTTACACCACCACTACAATTGTAAAAAAACGCTTAATTATGTAACAAACATAGATATATGGTAGATGAGAGTAATAATGATATTCCATTTTTAATGTCAAAGTTTCATATTAAATATCATTAATAAGCTAATATCTGTTAATTTTGTTATTTTTTTTAAATTAAGTTTCTAAGCCAACATTATGATGTTAGAAAGCATTTCTCTTATGTATTTTATAACGACGAGAAAAACGGTAATATCTGCAGCAGGTTGAGAACCTAATTGTTTAGGTTTTATTAAATATTAAAATTGTCAATATATTTATGACATATTGTCAAATATAAATTAATATAAAAAAATCATGGTTTTTGTTGATTGATTTTTAAAAAAAGGCCAGCAAAAACCGTCCTATGTGAATAATATTAAACAGATTATGTTCAGAAGGAAGTAGGATTGAATTAATACGAGTAATAATAAATATTATTTTACAAGGTTGTGAATTTAAATTTTATATACAATTTAAGAATAATAATATTTTTATGAATTTTTTGACTAAATAGAAATGTTCTCCTTATGTTAAAAAAATCTGATAAAAATTGAATAAAATATATGTGCATAAAACTATTTTTTTATATCTTAATAATAAAATATGATATCTGAATATATATTTCTTCCCTTTTTGAAACCATTCAAATATAACTTGGATTTGTTTAATAACCTGTTTATTATACGAAGGGGTGTTTGAGTGTTACGTAAGAATATTATAAAAATAAATTTTAAAGCACAATTATATACTAATAAAAACCTTTATTTAAATAGATATATTATCATGCTATAGAAAAAATACAAATATGTAGGAATAACCTAATATAAGTAAAACAATTGATTCAAGTATCATTCATATAAATTATGTTTATTCTAACTCATTCAGAAGCTAAATGATTGTGATTATATCTAAAACACATGGTATGACAACTTTAAATTCAACAAAAAATGAAATCTCAAATGTTAATAAATATTTATCGACACGTTGATACCGATTCATAGATTTGTTTGATAATACCTATACTCGTTAATATATTCATTGGATCTTATAGATATTAATATGTATATTTATATTACATTCAATTTTAAACTAATAAGTAAAATTTTTACTTGGAATTATTCTAAGAGGTTCTTGTAGTATGCATTCATCAGTAATGATACTGAAGAAGTATGGTTGGGTTCTATCCACTTCATGTATAACTATGTTACATTCATTTGTATCGCACAAAATATCATTTTCGTTAGCCAAGGCAATTATTTGATCTGTCCTAGAATTTTGTAGTTCCCAACTGACTGTGATTTGATCTTTTTGTCTTGAAAGCTTTAACCATACTTCTAGGACATCCAATCCGTGTTTAAATGAACTAGATATTTCACATATATTGGGATTATCTAAAAATACAATTTGATTAAAATATTCATCCTTTACTTAGCAAATGGAACAGAATGTTTCAAGCATCAATAAACATTATATATTAATATATATCCTTGAAAATATCTTATCATTAAAAAAAATATTTAATGATAACAGATTTGTATTAAGTAATTAGCTGCATTAACATACTACTGTATTTCATAAAATTATGAGTATAATATTTGTTATGACTTATTTAAATATCATAAATATAATTTATCTATAAATTTACCTTGGCAACTTTCAAAATATAATATGGATGTAATGTATATAAGTGTTATGAGTCTCATATTAATATATAACGGTTTTTGCTGAAAACAACATCGTATTTAAATGAATCATCATTAATACGAAATAGATTAAATAACCATTCTTTTTTTATGAATCTATTGAAATGCTCATATCAATAGCCGATTAATTATATTATTTCGATTCAATAAGCATGGAAGGTATCTAATAAACATATTTATAAATTATCAAACTTTTTTTTATTACGACGACACTGTCCTATGTATTTCCTGAGGCCTATTTATGATAAACTAATATATTGATTCAAACGTACAAATCCATATATATATAATCTTATATCTAGTGAACAAACAATACAATAGATCAAATTAAAAGTATTATTTTATAAGTATATTATTATATAAATAATTTTCATATTGTGGTTTATGTTCATGTAATGCTTTAACTATATGATTACATATAATAATAAATTTGAGTTTCTCATTCGGATTATCTTTTTTTATCAACCACAGGGATATTATTGTCCACTAACGTACAATCTATGTAAATGTTACCCTACAAAATAATGTTTATTTCGATAAATCACCACTCCTATAAGAAAACATGAGTAACTTTGTTTTTATGTCAAATATGAGTTTTGAGAATATTATATATCTTACAATCATACAGTAATAATTTATATTGCTTTTTTATTTTTGTAACACTTACAATCAATAGTTCATAACATCATAATAATGATGCTAAAAAATCATAAATTTTTAATTCTAACGGTACTACCTAAAGTATTTTTGATTAACAGTAAATTTTTAAATCATCCATCATATAATTATTATAATTACATAAAAATATATTTTCTTTACCGATTACTTTAGTACGATATCACTACATTAACTAATGTCAAGGTTCTTGTATTATTTTGGAAAAATAATATCGAGTTGTAAGTATTATCAAGGTGACTCTATTAAACTTCTGTTATTAACACTCTGTCGCAGTATAATTCATAATCGAAACGTTGTAATAGACAACGACTTATCAATATATTTTATATCTCTAAAAAAATATTTGTTTGAATGAGTACTCCTAAGTAAATGTACAAATATCTATAAACCAACATTTACTTGTTTTGCATGGTGTTGATATAACAAGGCTTTGATTTTACGTAATTAAATTTCTGATGTGAACATAAAAATATTATTTTAATAAATTTTACTATTATCATGTAACATTATTTATGAAATATAATAAACAATTCAATCTTTTATGTAGTTAATAGATATAAGAATTGATTTGTAATAACCAATCTAATTCTGATCCAGGGTTGATCATTATTAATATCAAACTACTCTTGTTTTTAGGATATAAATCACAGTAATATAATCTTAAAATTTACAGTATACATTTCGTAAGTTAATAATCATTTTAGAAATAGTAACCCTTATACAATAATTATTCGACCTAAGTATATGGTTTTAAGATTATAAAACATGTCTCATTTTTATTGGATTAATATACCACATACAAATATCGACAACTTAATATATAACACATGATCTCGATTGAAAGTAATATTTTTGTGTGTTCTATAATAGGATACAAATTATATATAACATTAAAATAGTATCATAGCAACACAATTGTATAAATGCATAACTATGACTATGTACATACCATAATACACACAGATTTTAATATAGTTTAGCGCGAATAATATATATTACTCTGTAGATTATCATCCAAAGATATATTCATGGAGATTTTATTATTTTTGCAGAGATCTATACACTATAGCTTATGCACAGATAACAATAATTTTAGAGCGGAAATGATACTATTTAAATAAGCGCCACGAGCACGATATTATTCACATAAAACTCGTGATTTCGAATTTTTAAATATTTATATTTGATAATGTCAACATTTAAGCTATTTATAATTATAAATGACCTTGATCATTTTCATATTACTTGTTCTCTACATTCAACATTATGTACTGTATTGCGATAATAAAATTAATATAGAAGGTTATAATTTACAATTTAAACCTCACTAGAAACTAAAGTTTAATACTTTGGTATATTAGCGAAATAATAAGATTAATATAAAATATTCTCACTCATATTAAATATGTATGTTAATGTTTTTTTTAATTATTAATTATACATTTACAAGTAAAAAATTATAACACAAGATAAGTAAGATATGTTTATCTTGATAATCCATGTTATTTTTTTTTAGCATCATTCATCTTTTATTTATAATAAAAATGAATCATGATGATATATCATTTTCATGGTTCATATTTCTCAATCTATATAAAATTATTTGCGTATATCATAATATATCAAGTGTATTTATTTCATACATTTGTATGTGAATATAAAAAGGCCTTAAAAAGACTTTTTGAAATATATTAAAGATGCACTATATAATGTAAGTAGGGGGTTCAATATTATATTTACGGGTTTATATCAAATGTAATATATATATATATATATACAATGTAGGAATAAAAAAGAAATTCAGTAAAATATTATCTAATGGCTTAAAAGTAATGAAATACGGTCAATTACTACACCTGTATGATTTGTTTAATTGATATAAACAAATAAAAGATGTTTTGGATAATTATTCCAATGATATATTTTACTTAAAATTTAAAAATAGTGGAAATTATAAAGATCTCAAATATATATACTTACAAGATGTAATCAATCAAAATAACTCATAAATTTTAGACATAAAGTTTTTAACAGATCACTTTTTTTCCGTGTATTATTGATAATAAAATACTATATATTTTGCTTTTATGGAATTTTATTTAATAGTTTTTAACCTTTTCAAAGAAGCCAGTGATTTCAAGAAGTCTAGGTTTATACTCATTAAAATGAAATTTAATATCGTCTAGTAATACATCTTCAAATTTTGTAATTTATTCTAATTTGATTGAATTATACATCCTTTCCCTTAATTACATAGTCAGAAATTATAACTTTTAATTATATAACACTCTTCTTTATTATTCAAAAATATTGTCATCAGCACAAAATCATTTTTAAATTAATTTGTATTAGAATTGGATCCAAAATCTACCGGTTGCGGGTATTGTATGTAAACTCAGCGTTAATGTGCGGTTATGCACATATTAAAAGTTATGTGGTAGATTTATAATAAACACAAAGCTTTCTTATATTTTTAATCATAAGAAAATTATTTTAAAATAATCCGGATAGAACCTTAAATGTATTATCTTATTTATAAATATATGCCATATGTGCCTCAAAACTAAGTGATTATATCAGAGTTCAATAGAGAAAATCAGCTATATTTCGATAAATATGTCAGATTAACACATTGCCGATAAAAGATTTATTTGTTTGTGTATTTCTAATAATATTTATATTTACATATACCAAGGGGATTAACAAAACAATTCTATAAAATAAACTGTTTAAACATGATTTAACTTCTGATTAAAAAAGTAGTTCCTTGTTACAAACAAATGAATTTCAGATTTTACTATTTACAGCATATTAAAATATTTATTGTTAAAACCTACAATAACGACAGTCAAAATGTGTATCAACCCACATGTAAATCGTTTTACTGACAAATTATCATTATATTCGCACTATCATGATATTATGACAGTTAATAAATACATGACGAAGAATTAATCCACTAAAAAAATTATTGTTATATAATCCAATTTTTTTATAATAAAATTTGGAGTCAAAATATACTCGCTCGTTATCACACAAATCTTATACGAAATAGTATATTTTGCCACTTCGAAAAACTCAGATCTTCTTTTAAGCAGATAGAATAATACATAGAGTATGAGATTTAGTTCAATGTTAATAAAGCCAATATATTGTGTTTAAAGACTTCTGACTCATATCCATAGTAGCACTATACTTAGTGCCAATGTAATGATGAGAGTGGTATAAATTATGTTTATACGTGGATAAAAGTAACTAGATAAATATAATAATCTTAAACATGTCATAATTGATTATGACTACACTTCATTATAATTAGGGTTGGAAATTTTCGATTAAAGTACATTTTGGTCGATAAAATCACAAACTATGGGTAGAAAGCGACGAGATATAAATACTTATTTACTGGAATGGGATGAGTTGGAAGCTGTTGGTGACTCGTTATCGTGCAAATAGTGCAAAATGATACTATCACCAAAGCAAAACAGGTTAAAAGAACACTTTACCTCACAGAGACATGCCACCATTAAATCTAATGCGTGCAAAACAATCCCACTAACAAATATTTTTCACCGCGACCGATCTAATTCAAGCGAAATTGAAATTGATTTGGTGAGATTGGTCATATTTAATGGTCTTTCATTCAGCATCATAAATAAAGATTCTAATTTAAGAAAATTTATGTCCAAATATTGTCCCAGTTCAAGATCATTGTCTGATCGAAAAATTTGGTAGATAAACATCTTACTACCATATTTGAAGAAGGAATGTGTGCAATTAAGAAGATACTGATAGATTGCCATTTTTGTTTAATAATTGACGAAACCCCTGATGCTAGAAACCGACCAATGTTCAATACTTTGGCTAGCTTCTACGACGTAACACAAAATAAATGAAAAACAAAATATTGTTTGATTCCTCAAGACTTCTCCAATGTAATTCTGTCGCTGTTGCCAATCAAATATCTGAGGTATTGGCGAAATATGAACTTAGCTGGAAATTCTGCATTGCTATTGTGTCTGATTCAGCATCTTATATGAAGAAATATTTCAAAGATTTGAAAATTATATACCCGCATTTAATTCGGATTCCTTGCTTTTCACACATTATTCACCTTGCTGTCCTGAAAGCTATCAACTTTTACTTTATGAATTTAAAAAAATTTTGCATGAAATTGTCGGCGCTTCTTTCAAACAATAGGAATGCCAAAAATTATTTCTAATCCATTTAAAAAATAATAATTTTACAAAAACCAAAGAAATACCAAGAGTACTAGATATCAGATGGTATAGCTTGTATAATTGCATGCAGCAAATCAAGGAATACTATCCTGCTGTTATCGACTTTTGAAGGATATAAAAAAGAGGAATATGGGAATAAATTACACGAGTTGTTTGGAAAAGATGAAGAAAGCATAAACATATTCTATTTTTCTTTGAATATATTAATTGACGGTCTTGCGATTTTATTTCACAAATCAAAATTAATGGAATCCGAGGATGCCTGCTGCATATCAAGTATCTACGATTGGGTCACAGAGAAATTTGAAATAACTAAAGATAAACTAATTAAAACTCATGTAAATATTCTTGCACCTGATAAATTTGAGTCTAGAAGCAATATTATTATCATGACTGAGACTATCTTTGGTAAACTTTGCGACGA
The DNA here is from genome assembly GCF_042242105.1 of Pempheris klunzingeri. Lineage (NCBI taxonomy): Eukaryota > Metazoa > Chordata > Actinopteri > Acropomatiformes > Pempheridae > Pempheris > Pempheris klunzingeri. Next base: position 52,110 of record NW_027254986.1, read on the forward strand.
ACTTCAGCTTTCAATATCTAATTGCCTCAAAGACTGCTTTCAATCTGATACATTCTTTCAATCCATGAAAAACATTGATCCAACAAAGCAATTATTGATTAAAGATGTGAACATTAATGATCTTCTCAATTTACTACAAGTGGAACAAAAGCCTGAACTAGAAAAAGAATTCAGCTTGATTTCTCAAATATTGTGTGAATCGAAAGAACCAATCCTTCATGATTTTTGGAGAAAGAAGGCAAACATTTGCCATATATTATCCAGACTATGCGAAGAATTGTACGCATTACCAGTTACATCAATCAACGTTGAAAGAAGTTTTTCAAAACTGAAATACACGTTTGGAAAAGAACGAATGAATCTAACTGAACAACGGTTTATGATATTATCAACCCTTAATTTCAATGGCCCATTATAACAAATATAGACTCTTATATTTTGGTCGATTAAAATCGGATTTAATTTTTTTATAAAATATCAATCGATAAATATCGATTTTATAATTTTTTTTATTTCGATCGATAAATACCGTCGATTTGAAAAAAAATAAGCGTCGAAAATTTCCAACCCTAATTATAATATTACTGTTAAGAATGTGTAATTATATAACCAAGTAGAATAATCCATCTAACAGTTTATAAATACAACTTTTTAAAAAATTATTAAATTGATTCCTTATAGTTAAATTTTGAGTTATAATAACCAAACTGATGATTATATTAATGATTTTATTCTGTCAATTTTTGTGAACAAATTATTTAGGTACACCTTATTTATGTACGATAGTTTTGTATTATAAGTAAATATTATTTTTATTAACCGTTCAAATCTTATTATCACGTAATACTACAATGAAATTGATAAATGTGTAAGTTCTAAGAAGCATTAAAGATTAAGTCACTATCATAGCAGTAAGTTATTAGGTAACTAATTACATGATTTTCGGACATTCATCATGGGCTGGTCTAACTATACACCACGATCGTACTAATTAGATAACTACTTCAATAAACTTCAGCCTATTATTTTTTTATTATGATATTTTTACAAAAAACACATAAATGTGTCGACGACAGATACAACGTACTATATAATGTCAAGATCACCACAATAACCACTTCTAAAGAACAGTTATTTTTTTAGCCAATATACCAGTGTAAAAATTTAATTTTTTCGTAAAGTGTTATCCTACTGCTAACATTTATACTATTTTTAAATCACAATTACAGATATTTTATACTTATAAAGGATAAGGGGTAAGGATAATAAGGGGCAATAGACTTGTATCTTTGAAACCATCATTTTAAACCCGAACTTGGTCCTCCGAATGTTTATAAGGTACGCTATAATCTTAAAAATGGATTATCTTCAAGTGATGTCAAACCAAATGTAATCTACAAAATCCAATAAAGATAGTTCTACATAATCATAGTACGATATTTTACATTAATACAAAAATCTTATACTATACTCATTAATCCAAAATTATATTTTTGCAAGAATTCTACCTCTCATTAACATGTTCGTAGGAGTCTGATTTCTTTTAGATCAAATATTTCTTATAGTTGAATTAATATTTTGATAAATGATAATGTTGTGTTAGTTTGAATAATAAACTTAGATATTAACCTGAGGTTTTTGGTGCAGAAAGGAAAAGCAGAAATATTAATATATTAAGTGTATAGTATATCGAGTTTTCTCTAATATGAAACATAAATAAACATTATGAAACGTAAAATTAATTTCAATCACAGCATAAAGCTATATGAATATTAATTCGAAATGGATGTTCCATAATCATACAAAATAATTGAGTTTATGGATCAACGATTTGTTTTAATTTTTACATGATCCTATTTATTTATTAGTATAATATTTTAAAAAATAGAATACAGTAAATTAAAATGAGTCATATTTTATCGAATATAATTAAAAGTTAGAATTATGGAATACATAATTCCTTGTATAGTTAAAAATATGATTATTATAAAAAAAAACAAATTGTATGAACAATAAAATACAATTTAATAGAAAATTATTTTGTAAAATCGGCAAACTACTTGTAATATATAAAAAAAATTGCTTTTTTTTAAATTTAATTTGGATTTATGTCACGCAGTTTTATTTTCCTACATAACTTTGTAAGAAGAATTTGTGAAACATAATATTTTAAGCAAATAAGAAACTTGACGGTGAAGATTTTTACGAAAATATTACGTAAAAATACAATTAGTGATTTAATAAAAGATAAATTTTAAGCTATACTTTTTCAAAAAAATTTATATGGAAGATCAAATTTATATTTAACACAAGATACAATTACAAAAGAGTATGAACTGAATTACCATATATAAACATTCACAAAACATTTGGATTAATCCCAAATAAGAAAAAATCGTATTTTACACTCATTTTTTTCACACCAAATTTAGTTATAATATGTATAGACGTAAAAAAAATCAAAAATTTGAGTTAACCAACAAAACCTGAAGTTCGTATTTATTAACATCTTTACAGAGATATATCGTGATAGAAGTATATGCTTGGCACAATTGTGTATACTTTATTGGTCACTATAACAAACATTTAACAGATAAGCATGGTGTGTGGAAAAAAAAATCGTATGAACGTTCACTGGATTCTTTAAGAATTCGAAATATTATAGTAAATGAATAATTTAACATACTTTAAAACTTTTTAAAAGAACATAATCTAGTAACAATGAATTAATCATATTTTTATAATACACAACATTGTACGACAGCATGGCAGAAAAGCTCTATCAGATTATATGTATTAAATATATCTTGAATCTGGGAATAATAAGGCTAGAAACATTTCAATGATTTTATAAGTTTTTTTAAATAATTATAAACGTTATTCTAGAGTTTTTAAATAGTATTGCAGTTTTATAACGAGTATAAACTAAATTTAAAGCAGTCTTAGAATCAGCAGACTTGTTTTAAGTCGACATTAAAGCTAATAATAAATAGTAGGAATATGATATATTCAAATCATAGGTTTACAATCAGAGAAATCGCATATACTATCGGTATTTCTATAAGGTCATAACAGGATATTTTGTTTAACGATTTGGAAACACAAAGGGTTGCCGCAAAAAATATTTTACATTAATTAGCTTTGAATTAAAAAAGATTAAGCCTATAATTATCAAAAAAACATTATATTTTGTCATCAAATAATGATACATTTACAAATACTGTGGCCGGGAAGAGAATTTGGTTTATATATATGATCAGAAAACTGAGGCACAACTTTGATGTTGGAATCACTATCCTTGGTCATATCAAATAAAGCGTGTCATGATCGGAGTATAAACTCTTACTATTTTTTCATCCGCAGGTAATTATAAATCATGAATATTCATCTGAAAGTAAAACTGTTACAAGTGAATATTACATTAGTTTATAATAAAATCTTTATAAGCACATGGTCGTAAAGGACTAGACATGTAAAAACCTAATACTTGGATGGTTCATCATGATAATGCTGAAGTCCATATTTCTTACAAAGCGTTGCAAATTTAAAAAAATATTTAAACCCAAGTATTGTTCTATCAACTGTATACCCAATATTTTAACTTGGTGATATTTTTATATTATCAAAAATAAAAATTCATTTAGAACAACCACGAGTTAAGTCAAATTCTAACATTAATCATATTTAGATAGAGTAATTAAATAAATCTAACCAAATAAATTTTAACATTGTTTCATAAAATGAAAATATCACCAGTGTGACGAATTATTATTCGTGTAATAAACAATTATTGTTTATTTAAAAATATATTAACAATTATAAAACCATGCTATACTTTATACTTCTTGTTGTTATATTACCACATTAGTTTTATTACCATGGCAGAAATCATAACAACCAGTGTTTTGATCGACGTGGTAATTATTTCAAAAAAGATTAGATTCGTTTTTATACTATCTTTGGAATTCTTTTGTATATTTTTGACGTCTTGATACATTATTAATACAGCAAGTATATTCTTAGGCTATGATGAGGTTTTTATGCAATAAAACAAAATTTCCGAGATAAATGTATCATACACCTTAGTGAGATTTTGTACCTAATATCATTAAATGAAGTAAAATAAATATATAGTTTTTTATCACTTAATTGAATAATTGTTCACACTAGTGCTTAAGCAACCCTTAAGTGAAGATAACTACATGTGATCCTGTACCATATTTTTAAAATAAATTGACTGAACTTATGAGGTAATTTAGGCTAGTCAAACCTTATTAAAAAAATATTTTTGTTATGAAAAATTCCTCGAAACTATGTTTGTCAGTTGACAAACCTAAAATGGCATCGTTTAACAAGAACGATTTAGATATATTCGCAAATAGTAGAGAATAGAAAAGTACGCTTTGATATTCACCTTGATTACGTAAAGTGTAAACATATCAAACTCTGATCCGATAAAATACTACAATGAATTGATAACACAAAGAAAAGTTTTAAAATATCATAGCCGTGTAAGATTAAAAATATAACTACTTGATAGGCGAAGAGTAGAACCAATTTCCTTTAAGTATTCCGCCATAAAATTCTTTTATCTAATAATGTTTCAGAATCACTGGTAATCAAAGTATAATTTTGTTAATATTATGTCACAATACTTACACATTTTTGATATCACAAAAAACTAGAATTCACACTAATTAACAAAAACTGTTTGTAAAAAATTAATAATTCAAGAAACTAGCAATAAAATAGAATTAAATATACTCAGTAACTTTTTTATAACCTTTTTTTTATTATTCATTGATATAAGTTACAAAATGAAAATAAAAAATATAATAACTACAACTATATTAAGGAAAGCTGAATAATAAAATAGGTATGCCAATAGTTGTAAATATACTTTACATGACTACAATTTTGTTCTCTACAATAAAAATTTTAAAAAAAATTTATTAAAGTCCAGAAATAAAAATGTAAAAAAATTTTAATGGAGAAAACACTTTTATTTATTCCTCCTTTATAATTAAAACCAAAATTTATAGCTATTTTGAGAAATAAACACAATCAATATCTTGTGTTTGTAAAGAAAGAATAAATAAAGAGGATAGTATGGTTGATATACCATTCACCATAGAAAATTTGTACTTAAAATGCATATTTAAGATAGACCAAAATTTTAGCAAGCGATCCATAAAATACATAATGAAACAAAACACTATTTAAACGTTAAAAATATAGATTCTAAAATTCGATCAATCAAATATTATACTTACAAGCATATATACACTTATAAATGACTGTAATTCAAAAAATATACACTTTATATTAAATATTTTATAAATATGACAATATTGTTTCAATAATGTAAACTGGGTACCACATTTTCTTCAGCGTGTTTTAAAAGTATGAAGTAATCAAAATATTGACCAATGCTTACTTCTTCGTGTGATCTCTGAAAAATATGAAGAGTGTGAGTTATATCAATGTTAAATTTTTTTGAAAGAACTATTTCTACCGTATTCTAGTTTTAACCATAAATTTTCTAGCCAAATAAACCTCTGGTTGTGGTTCTAATGGAACTATGTCAATATCTTTATCAGGTGGTTCTTATGCTACGATTTTTAAGTGATCAAATATAAGTTGAAAAAAAAATGTCTGGCCTTGTGAATGCGACCTTAATCAGTTTCAAACCCAGAAGAGTCAATTGTAAGAATGTATGCTTTAATAGAATATATTGAAGAGCCATGAATAAGTTTATCTAATGAAACATGGCCACAACTACGACCCAACACGGTATATATAGCGGCCAAACAATCTGCTAGAACTTAGCATTTTACAAAATAATAAGGCTCCATAATTTTAGTAGTTGCAAGTAAAAATAAGAAATACATAACACGTATAACAGAATATGTTATCTGTCCACTTGGTCAATCAATTGGCTCAGGACTCATACTTGCATCCAATATTCTGAATTTCTTATTCCTTATAGCTGAAAAATGAACAAACAATATGGTGGATCATAGATATTTATATTAAAGTATCTATTAATTAGAAACAGACGCTCCTCGTACAACGGAACTTTACGTCAACTACAGTGAAATCCTTAATTAATAAAATCTTTTACTTTATAATGACATTTTTTTATCAACCTTGATTTAACATTGCATATTTTTTAATAAAATACAACAATATATATTCTTCATTGGGCAATGTATCATCAACCAAAATAATAGAATCATGATAATTTTGTCCAAATGCCCATATAAATCGTGGAGCAGGAGTGTCTCATAAATGTTTTTCACGAAAATAGTTTTATATTTTTCCTATATCAGTTTTAAACAGTAAATATTGTTGAAAGATATGATACAAAAATAATTCATTGAAGATATGGATATTGCTTGCTTTTCTATATCTTCAGTAATACCTATTTCTAGCAGTTCTACAATTATTTTTATATAATTCCTAATCTATAAATTAAAGATATAAACCTTTATAAAATAACTTTATTTTTTGTGTTTTGGAAATCATTTAATAAAGGAATTGTCAACTACGGTTTTACCAAATGTGATAATAGGATCATAAACACCAATTTCTATAAATTAAAGATGGATTACTTATACCACAGAAATTAATCAAGTTTTGTATTTGCAATATACTTGTTTACGCAAATATTCGTCTGAGTTCATATATGGCTTAATCTAAATGCAGTTCTCCAGTGCCCAATATTATATTTTCTAATTCTTTCACCTGTGTTTATAAAATTATGATAAACGTGAATTCAACATTATAGAAAATATCTTAGCCAAAAAATACTACTCCAGAAGACTTTTATACTAAAATAGCCTCTAATTTGTTGTAATAGTTTCAAACTGGATTCTTTTAAGCAAATAACACAAAGAAAAAACAATACTAAGATGACTAAAGTATCCGTTATCATACTAAACTAATTTTTTAATCATTTATTACAAAGAACCTTTATAATGTAGACAAATATTATTAGAAGTAACACAATTCCTTATCTGTCGTTTTTAATAACCAACAAAGTCTTTAGTTCATATATTTTACGGTAAAGAATGCTAATGTGGAACTCATTATTTAAAAAAAGACGAAAAACAATAGTTTCTGTAACAACAAAAATATTGGTAAATAAAATAAGATATTGCTATATAAACATATGGCAAAAAATGTAAAAAAACCAAAATTTAAAAAGTGAAAAGTATTCAAAGAGGATACGAACAAAAAGCAATAGTTATAATATTAATCCATGCTAAGCAAGTCCATAAATTTCGGGAAGTATTCTTAATAGGATTGCTATATTACATAGGTATAAATATTATTAAGGGATAAATTATATACGCTAACATTACATAAATCACAACTACATGTGTGTCATACTTAAGTATTATGGAAATAATCAGCTTTAATTAGCCATAAAATAAAATATAAATGTCAACAGTTCGGTCTAAAAATTTATTAAGATTGAAAAAGTATAAAGATAATATGGCTATGGGACATCACTCTTTATTCATTTCAACAAATTCTTAAATTCTAGATCCCATTTAGATTAAAAATCAATATGAGCTTAAAAGTACCATATGTGGCACAAATAAACAGCCTAACTCTCTGATTCATCTACAATAACTTTGACATAAATTTTTCAGGACATTTATTCAACGTAAAATTCAATTAAAATTATTCAAAAATTCTACATGTATTGTAAACAACAGTAATTGAAACATACGTGGGTAAATATTTATCAATGTTTGGTACCTTTTAAGATTTATAAAAATTAGATATCTGTAGTATAAAATTTAAATAAGTACGTTAAATATAAGCAAAATTAAAAATTAGGATAATTAGTTTAATAACATCTAAGTGCAAAAATGATGTAATAGATACCAAAATTAATAACTAGAATGTGCTTTAGTCGACTAAAAACTACATATAAGACTACTCATGTTCTAAATCAGCAATCGAACAATATATGTTTTATTTTTATATTCATCATCTAGTTTAATTAATTTTTCTTTTAAATTTAGTATGTAATCAGGATTCGGCTCTTTCCCATTTAATAAGCTATTAATTTATTAGCTAAACACAGTAGACAAGGTATCCAGTTATAATCTAGAATTATATGAAAATCTGAGTGCATAAAACAGACAGCTAAAATAGCTTTTGAAACATTCTTACCCTATGTTGAATGAAGACTTATTGATATTACATAATTTTAGGACAAAAAACTCAAAATAAGTACATTACTATGAATAGAATTTTAAAACCGCATGAATAGAAATATAATGCAGTCAGAGTCTAAAAAATTGAAAAAGAATTATTATACAATCAACGATAACAATATGAAAAATAAGTTTTTGGAGCGAATAATATGTCTCATACGCTTTTCACAATATATATATAAATATGTTTTCATTGAAAAATTTAAATACCTGTAGATTCTAACTATCAATACGAATAATGTTTGTAATGATTGACATCATAAAAAACTAGTTAATTAAATATATTAAACATGTACTCTTGTATGACAAATGTCTCGTACAATTTTGTCACATTCGTCGAAATAGAATATACTAGAAAAATATTACGATATATTTTGAATTTTTATTCCGTATTATTAGATACTTTTTTACATTTTACGTAACTTATGATTGGTACATTCACAATATAATAATATTTCTAAAACTTAAAAAAAGCAGTTACATTTAACATTAGACTTTGTGAGCAATTATACATGATATCTGTTAAAAAAATTCAGCTTAAAATGCAAAAACATCTTATATCATATCGGCTTATAATTCAAAATTTTCTAATTATATTAGAAAACAGAATTATCTTATCAAGTATTTGTTTATCACCGTACTACCAAAATAATTACAAAATGATATTTCATATGCATTTGTCAGAACTAAAACTATCAATTACTATAAACAGACATATTACAGTCTGCAACAACCAAATTATACAGAGAGAATTGCAATAAAAGTAACCATATCCAGCTTAAACGTGCATATTATTAATATAAAAGGTGTTGCATTTATGTTTTACAAGATCATAAAACTTGTAAGATGACTTATAAACAATTTTAGACCAGTACTCCTTTTTATATTACATTCAAACATAAACAGTAAGAACTGAAGTGATATGCTATATATAGTACATCAAAAATAAATGATGACTAATACTTTCACTAAGAAACCTACTCAGCAAAATAAAATAGTTTTTAATACTAATAATAAAACCATTATTTAATATGAAAATTTTTTTAATTTTATTAAATTCAAATTAATATTCAAATTAAAAATTATTGTAAATATATTTAAATTTTATACAAATATATCAATATTAAAAACGATGCTTGCGTATCTACAGATGTCAAAATTTAGGGGAATTATTTTACCGAAAACACTTGTTTATTATTACAGTTACCATCATTTCTATTATTATACAACATTAATTTACAATATGATAAAATTCCAAGGCTGGAATTTTTATATGAAATTATATTTAAAAAAACCCTGTAATGTTAAGATATATAAATGGTATAAATCAATATAGTTTGGTTAATTTCAGAATACAACAATAATTACTACAATTTCAAAAACCTATAGTGAAGTTAAAGATTATAACTTAAAGTTTTTCTATTGGGGTAATCAACTTTACCCTAATTAGTAGTGAAAAACAAAGTAACGATTAATTCATCAAGATGTGATCTTTTCCTAATTTTTTATTGTTTGAAATTAATCTATACTTAAAGAATTTATAAAACATATTTATTGTTAAAAGCAAATATTTTTTAAAATATGGGAATTATTCTGACTGTAAAAAATGTTTAATGCGATTAAAAGCATCATTTTTGGTAAAAAAACTTTGACAATTCAAAAGTCTTAATGCAACATGTCAATAGAGCTATTAGTATTCAATCTAGAATAATCCCACTACGTGCATTTTAGGTAATCAAGAAAAATAAATTTTTTTAAATAGATTCATGTGATCACTAATTAAAAAAAAATATCATGTTTTAACTATTTCGTGAAACATTATTTGATTTACAAAAAATTCATTATTTATGAGTATTTTAAATATAGCTGAGTTAGAAATATTATTTGGTTTTGGTCTAGTAGCTATTAATTTATTAACACTACAGATGACTATTTACATACAATTTGCCATCCATAAAAATAAAAATGATTTGCTTATCGCCATCTTAAAATATGTAATACTAAGTTGAGTTATTAAACAAAAGAACATTTAATAAATCTTTCAAAACCAATTTTGTTCTTTAATATTAGGATTTTACAATGATGATTGGAATATATAACATTTTTTGCATCTTGTTGTTTTTATATATGAATTTTAATCAATATTAAAAATTAAAAATAAAAATCGTACTTAAAACCCTGAATTTAAAAACATGTATTAAATTTTACGCGAAATATTGTGGATTAGTGAATATAGGTACTCTTAAAATAACCTTACAAATCTAAACGACTTGATCATCCAATATTATCTTTTAGAGAGAATATATATGGTATGTTGTGCTACGCTAAATATAAAAAAGATCTATCATTACATTCATTAGCAAAAAAACTACTGTAAAAATGTATAGACAGTAAAAATATATTGTCTAATACAATTTCTGCGTCATATGATATATTGTGAAATACAAACATTTCTTTTAGAATTTACTTATAATTGGTTATCAATGTGACAATATTTTGATTATACAAGAAAAATTCATGAATCGTTTATTTTTGCGATATCTAACATATCAATGAGTTATGAAACAAAACTTTATACTCGAGTATGTACCCGAAAAATAACTTGATTTAGACGCGTATATAACAATACTTCCGTATATTGTTTCATATATTTCAAATCAAAAGATGATTTGATTTTACATTCATACATTGGTAGATTTTAAAGCAATTAGACGATTGTAACAAAGGTATATCACGTAACAGATATGATTTTGTTCAATATAAAACCATGATAATTTCTAATATTACATAAAAGTTTGTATACTAATTAAAAATGTATAGAATTAATAATTTACAGCAAAATCATATTTTTTTTACTATCGTAAATATTCTCGACATAAATGCATAAGTAATGCTAAGTATTAGCATACTAAGCCAATAAGTATTCTGTAAAGTTAACATATGACTTCAATTAAAGTCAATGTATATTTAAGATTTCAAAACTTGAAGATCTAAAATTTTTCAAAGTGATTCATGTCGTGGAACAACATTTCCTGAACTTCTAAAGAATCTTGCTAAAATAGACAAATACTACATCCGAAAAGAATAATTATAAAATAAAACAGATATTCTAGAGTTATTAAGCTTAATTTTAATATTAAGATTTAGTGATTTCTTCAAATAACAAAATTATTTAAGGTTTCAAAGTTCTTGCGAATTTTTTAAGTGTTTCAGAATAATAACAAACAATAAAAGAATTCTGAGAGTTATACATCATATAATTTATATCTTGCTCTACATGAATTTGATTTTTTTAAAATTATTTAAAAAATGTTCTTAGTTAACAGTACGACTATTCAAAGCTTAAATCAAAATATTTTTTTAATAATTCACCCACATTCAAGGTAGGATTAACATTATTCAGAACTATATCGTGGCCCATCTTAGAAGCTATTTCATACTTTGAGGATCTTATAAAATTATTTTAAAAATTATAAAAATTAATTTAAATTTCCAAAAGTTTTAGCTTCAGGTTTTACCTTATTTGTGTTGAATTTTAGATTTTCTATTAACACAAATGCTAGTGAGGATACGCATTTATTAAATAATCTAAAATCCGGATATGACAAGTAGTTTTTTGTGAGACCTTGTTTTGTAATTATTTTTCTAATAAATGGACACAAATGAAAGAGATAAAAAATGATTACAGTATTCTTTAATTTTTTTAAAGCATTATATCGAGTATATTGCAAGTCAACAATAATATTTTTCGAAAGCATAACTTGCATTTTTTCCAACAAAATGTTAACAACAGTTTGTAGCTTTCTTTAGTCTTGACATTCTTGAGCATGTGTATAAATCACAATTTTAACAAATATTTTACTATGATGGTTACACAATCAATAAAATTACATTCATACAACATAATTAGTACCGTCCCGCGATCCATACTATAGAGTTATTTAGATGACACAAATATGATGCCGTTGGAAATATTATAATCCTGTGTTTTGATAAGAACCAGAATTATAAATGTAAAATGATTTGTTTTTAAGAGTAGATATCTTATTTTCACTTAGATTTGTATCAATATAACATCGATATCTTTTCATATTCTATATAAACTTGTATGGGCATTTCGTCTAAATATAAAAGATTTCGCTTATTTTTTTTATTAAGTTTTTATATTCAACAAACTCTTTTAGTATAATACTGAGTGGTTTCAGCAACTATTTTTTTATTGTGTAAAAATTCCTTAATAACATACTCTAGTACGATGTGAGTAAGAAATCCTTTTCCTTGAATATTTCTATTTTAATCCCAAGAACGAGTAATTAGTATCCCTTTACAAGACCTATTGCCACATCTCTACAATTTTTTGACGTAATATTTTATCTTTGACGTAAATGAATCCGTTATAAATAATTTTCAAGCATCCTCTTTTTGTTTTTCCATATTATGATGTTTCATAATGTATTATTAGAAGCAATAATGGGAAATAAAACAACTATGTGCACATGTTGGACAAATGTTAGCTTTCAAAGGAAGGTTATCGTTCTTATTTACTTGAAAATACAGATACATGGATATCTGTCGAAACCTTCAATTTATTGCCGAAGGAGTTTTACTTTTATATTATCCACGGTAAGGTATTTGGCATAATATTACGTTTAGTTTATGTTCTAATGAGTGAAATGTCCGACTCAGGCTATACAAGGTTCTCATGATAACCCGAAAAAACCATATATGCTAAAATTTATAACAATAACATTATAGGTCCGGAAAAGTCTACGTAAGATGCTTTAAAAGTAGCAACAAGGGAGAAAAATTTTTATCATATTTCACTTTGGCTAATGTGTTTTGAAAAAAATTACAAAACGAAGACTAGTATTAAATTACTATAATGTTGACAATTTTAGACTACATGTTAAGTGGTGAATTTCATTAGCATTTTTTTCTCAGAAAATATAATTAATTAATTTATCAAGTTTCAAGCGGTCTTTGGCATTCAAACACTAATTACTTTTACTACAATGTTTGGATAAGAATTTTTTTAAATCAAAATATGACTGGCATTCTGGAATCAACTATAAGAAAAAAATTATTGGTGTTGATCTCACAACATATGTGGCAGAATTATTCCATTGCCAGTTTTAATTGGTCTTTCAAGTTAAATAAATTTAACGGCAGAAATATGACAGACTTATTTGACTTATTCTAACGTCAAACTTCTTTTGCATAATTAGACAAATGTACCAAAAACTTGTTGTTAAACAGACAAACTGTGTAATCATAAGTTTATTTGCTAAAAATACGTTAAAACCATGATTTATTCATTATGATTTTGTTGCCATAACGTATCTTTCGAAATTATATAAAATGAAAAAATTGTTTTATATTATACAAACTTAAAGCCCAATCCCTCGTATATAGCCTGCAGTGCATATATATGATGTGTAAAAAAATGCAGGGAATGGTCGGGGAGTTGACCTTTTTGGAGTTTAATTAATTAACTTAATTTCAAACATATCCTTATGAAATATAATTAGACTGATGACTGAAAAATTTTGAATATATATGTATATACGTATATGTATATATATCTTGCTCTAATATAATAGACTGATAAAGTTGTTTTGTATAATTTTCACAAAATTTAGGTGACATGCTGGCTCATATAGATATAAAGACGAATAAACCGAGCTTTAAATAAAAGTTTATCATTATTTCGCAAAAATAACGCAATTTCAGTTTTCAGTGAGTTTTTTACATTATCATACAAAAAAATCACTAGCGGAAGAATAGCACAATCAGTGTCACGTAGTACACAAGAACAAACTCACACTAACGTATAAATTTAAGACTGCATAAGCATCTACCTACATTTGTTATCCCGCACAATATGAACGTGTTGGGTTATAGTCTATCTATAAAGCTTTAATGAGTTAGTATTTTAGTGCACCACTATACAAATGACTTCTAATAAACCAGAAATCGCATGGAATATCTAATATTTTGTCAACCTGCGCCATCCAACCTAAACAAAATTAAGACGAAATATTCACTTATCAAATTGCTTTTATAATAGCAATTTAATATTTTTTTAACTTTTAGTCGAATAGTAATACTAAATAGCGTGAATTTAATATATATAATAATGCTTTAAAGTTTAAATTTATACGTTTTATCCTATAATTATATTAGTTTTAATCAAATTTACGAGGGCCCTAAAAGATGTGTGTAATAGCTACTCTATAAAATTAAAATGGTTATCAAAGTTTTCTCTATTTAAAAGATACCTAACGTTTGATCTTATGTTTTTTATGGGAATATGAATGCAAAAACCAAGCATCGTAACTACAGTAATTAATGAATATTAGAAATCTATTTTAATAATTCTCTAGAAATTTGGGTTAGAATATGACATATAATGTTCTGCAAAAAATATTCACCGTAGTACCTTAAAAATGCGCTAATAAATAAAAATGAATGATAAACTATGTATATAAGGAACCAAGATCCTTGTGACTTGCATAAGTTTACAATGAATGCTTTAGTTGGAGCAAATTATTTACTACTGTACTGGTATGTATAATATTAGACGCAAAAAATTCAAGATTATGATTTATTACTTTCCAAACATAACCGAAAGTATGCAGTATTTCATAAACTCTTATTCTATCTGTGTAAATTACAGCTTCAATACATAATCTAAATTTGGTCATTGTTTTTTATACTACCAGAAAGTGTGTTGTTGAGTAGTTGGGATGATAGTCTTAAACTTTATATTTTTAAACATAACAAAGAATAACGTTTTAGCTTAATTTGTAACTCCACAAAACACTAATAGTCAATCAACCAGCATTACTCTATTAAAAATCATTCACACTATTCTTGTTCTGTCAAATTCGACTATGACACCTTTTTTTTTAAAAATACAAAATAATAAATTGAACATTATCTTCAATGGACTTCATATGGATTTTAAAACAAAAAAATGGAACTAAACTTCTTTTGCAGTAAACAAGTATAATCATTGATTGTTTTCAACATTTTAGAGAAGACTAGATTATTGCATTTATTCATTTTTAGATAAATTAATAGCAGTATATTGTTAGTGAAAAATTATAATAACCCTAAGGAATAATTTATCCTTAATTTAAGATTCGAAAATTTCAAAATGTAATGATTCCTGATTCAAAATTCAAAATAGATAGCGTCTATTTTTGCATCTCAATACAACATGGACCAAACGACATTTGTTGTCCTCGCGCTTGGATATTTTATCAATAGGAAAGTATCCACATTTTGCCATTTCTATCCATCCTTCACCATTAATTATTATTTTAATAACAATTCTACATGATTATTTTTGGCTGGTGCACAATTTCATGCGTTCATATGGTAAAATATGTTCTGTTACTTAATACGTCACCGCTCTGATACTAAGATGATACCAGTAGGTTACATTTTTTTTAGTTACAAGGTTAAACCCCTGTCACTGCTTATTGGGTTGTGAAGTTCAAGTTGGTCAGAATTGCTTCAATAAACGCTGTAGAAACCGCATCAAAGTTTTGTCCATCATATCCCAACCACACGACATCACACACCAGCTCCGACTTATTATTCTGTGGTAGTGTGGGAATTTAACCCACTAAACATCCTCGTTTTGGGGCGACGACCTCCCCTACCCTATCCATTTCTCGGACGTTGGCTCTATGGGAATAACCTCAACAGAGGCAGGAATTTACTATCGTACCCTAGTGTATCAGCACTCGATTTCGCCCTCCCATCAGGCTTCCTCCAACTACCGGCATGTACTATAACTTTTTTATAGAAACATGCAATTACCATAGAGTTCCTACTAACTTCGGATTAAGGGATACGATAGACCGGAAACAGTGGGCAGCACCGGGATTCGAACTCATGACCTCGGGGTTATGAGTTCTAAGCCTATACCACTAAGCCATCTGTCCGCTCTTGAATTTCACTTCCCAATAAGCTGCGCCAGGGGTTTAACCTCGTAACTAAAAAAATAAAAATAAAAAATTGTTGGGTGAGTCTGCACTGTGTGGATAATAAAAAACTGTAAAACTGAGTTAAAAACATACTTTAGGAACTGATATACTAATTTTGTAATATAAAGCTCAATAAAGTTTCAACCAGTCTTTTTTCATAATAAACTGATAAATAATCTTAGTTTTTTTCTAATGCGTACTATCAAAAACTTTTAACGTTAGTTTTTAAAGTTTATGCCAAAATATATCTGATTTTGTAAATTATTTTGAAAAATAATTAGCACAATAGTAAGATATTTGTTGGATATAGATTCACACTATGTTACTTTAAATTTTAGTAGTAATATGGCAGCGTGTAATTAACGATAGCGATAAATATGACACTAGGCTAATTTTTTTAATTATTGAGTAAATTTTCTTATTTTGGACATTCTCACATATAGTCTTTTTTGATTATTATATGGGCGTACAAACTCTTTTGTGAGGTAAGTCTATAAAATGCTACCTATGTCTGATAATGCGGTACAGAATTCAGGTAGATGCAAGCCTCCTACTTTCAATGTTTACCGTTGTATTTATACCAAGAACAATTAATATTATCTGTATAGTGCAATGTTCTGAAATAATGGTGCTTCCAGATAAAAAAAACGGTATTTTGGGAAAGTAGACATTTTATACCAATCGTCAGTAAAAGCATATTTGTATTGCTAAGTATATAAAGTTATTTTATTACTAGCAATAATTTATATTGATTTAAATTTAAAATTTTTAAACACAATCAAACTTATATTCAGTTTATTTTAGAGCTAATATAATTAAAAAATCGTTTTCCATGAATCGTAATGTTGTATTCAACATATTTGTTTTGTTTTTCACACTAAGCTTTATGGGTCTCGATTAAAATGCAATAATAGATATAGGAAGCCTATTAGCAAAAACTCATGTAATCCAGGGATAGCATTATAAACTTTTTACTCATGAATCCTACTCATAGATAAATATTTTATGACTATGAGTCAAATTATTTTATATTTATCGAATTGAAAATAGTCGTACATATAAAATTTAAGGGAAAAATTACGTTTCAAAAGCTATACTTTTTGGATAGACTATTTTGATAAAAATGCAGTATTTTTAAAAGTAGATATTTTACCATTTATGATAAAAATGCTTCTGCTATATTAAAAGTTTTGGTTAAACAATTTACAGGCTTATTTTTTTATGATTATATCAATAAATTGCCAAACAAAAACATTACTATAGTTTAATAATCTACACTAATTAACTAAATTCATTGTATCATATATAATAAAAGTTATAGTATGCTCTAGAGGGACGAAAAAATTTTAATAGCAAATATTACTTTTTGCATATATAATTTAAAGTTTCGATAGGTTCTTATTTAATTATATTAATTTCCTAGTATTGTAATACAGGAAACACACTCCAAAAGTCACAAGAATTTTATATATAACAAATTATTACATAAAAATTCTTGTTTTAATTAGTATATATAAAATTAAAAAAAACGAATATTCTAATTTTCAATCTGTGAAATGTAAAAGTGGCTTCAAGTTGTACGTGCCGTATTTACCTCAATTTTAAGCAGATATTTTTGTTTTTCCAAACTTCAATTTATAATCTTCTTTATATAGTACAGAATTAGGATTGCATAAAAAGAACTAGATTTCTTGTTTATCATTTCTTTTATTTTTTCATAGTATTTTATTTTTTGTTTGTAACATATCATTGGACTGATAAAAGTTATTGTAAAAATGACGTTTGAAAACATCTGTCAAATTTGACGTTAGCCTCTCCGTTTATAACGCGGCAAAATCGCTAAAATTTTAAAATAAATATTTTATAGATTTAATTTTATTTACTTTTAAATAAATAATCCGGAAAATTGAAAAAAGTTAACAAATCTTGTTGATTATATTCTTACTTTCACAGAGTCTTCCTTTAGTAATTTTTTCAGACAAACGGCAGTAAAAAAGTTACATTTTATTAAATTATAAATCTGATGTCTTATTAATAAATTTTCATAATCCATTTTGTTATTTTCTCAAACAATTATAAAAAGAATGTAAAAAGTTTTATATCATTATATTTTATCTCTTTAAATGCATCAAAAAATTATTTCAAAAGAAATTATTCGAATTACTGGTACATAAAATTTTTAATATTACGAATAGATCAATCTTATTATGCATAGTGTGTACTTTGTTAGTGATAATATAAAATAAACGATAATCACATATTTTCAAAAATTCATGAAGTACAGATGACTGAAATTTTTTGTTACCGTTTTAAAAGTAAAATCTAATATTTAAAATGTGACTTTATTTAAATGAACATAATTTTTTATTCTTAAAAATTACAGTAATTCTATTAGTATCATCAAAGTTAGAATCATATAAAAATACTCATTTCGTAATGATTTGATATAAAAGTTTTATATAATTCATTTATAGCTGGAATCTACATAGTTCTTTTTTCATCGATTATTTATGTTTTGATAGATTGATTTATGTAATACGTATGTTTTTATGTTTAAAAGAGATTTTAGTCGTGGATTATTATTGATTCGTCAAGTGATTGATATATTAAATCAATTATTTTAATAATAAATATACTTAATTATTAACAAATAACAGGTAATTATGGAATTATTGCTTTTATGTTTTTTCTGTATTCATTTAAGTGAAGCAGTTATCATTCATCGTTTGCATGCTGGATATTAGCAAACAAAAAACTGATATTTCAAACTCGAATAGTTCTTCCGATATAGAAATTGTTAAATACTATTTGAGTTATGATTTTAATAGTCATTAGAATATTATTCACATTTTAATATTGTTTATTGTATATTAAAAGTTAATTCTATGTTTGCTCATTCTTATAGATGCAATTCGTTCCAGTTTTGGAAGAATTATAAGATGTCATTATACTCTACTTTAAAATAGAGGATATATATTAAAACTGTTTTATTGTTGTAATACAATTAACTACTTTGTATACAAAATAAAAATAAATGCTCGTAATGTTAAAATTTTTACTTTATTATACTTTATTTTATGAAGCTAAATTAAAAAAATACTATGTTATAACGCGATATATATCCTTATGTTTTTTATATTAGGATGGAGTATCGAGATTTTTCACCAGTTTGATCCAAGTAAAATCCATTTTATTTTTAGTACAAAATTAAAAGTAAAATTTTTAAAATTAGCTATGTAATAATATGCAAGAGGTAAAAAGAACCTTTTAGAGCAGTATTAATCCTATATAAACACTTTATGTAAGTAATTTAACATTAATTTGCAAATATACATTTTCTGGTCGTATACTTTTAGAATTTTATTTTATTACCAAACATAACCAGTGTATACCAAGAAATTAAAGAGTTATGATTAATTTTTCCTTTATTAAATATATTAAAACAATATATTTTTATTTTATTTGATAAGGTTTTGATAATGTCGACATATACATATACTAAGTTAATTAAATTATATGTATCATACAAATTTTCTCATTAAATCAGAAAGTTAACTCAAAAGTTAATAGTATGTGATTTTTTTAAATATTCAATGAAATATACATGTTTAAGATGTAAATAAAAACCATATTCAACCTCATAAAACACTAAAATTAATTTCAATAAATACTACTGAAAGTAATATTGGAAGCAAACTAAATATTTTGCTTTCGAATTTAAAAAAAACTTTATTAATATTTATACTTTGATTAGTTTTTCTTTACTAATCACAAATATAGTTTATAAAAATTTATGTTTTATAATGATACTCATAGGTACCATGATAGATGAGTAAAATATACCATTTCAACCTTTTTTTATGGCACATAAAAGGATTTAGTGAAATAATTTATGTTATTCAAGTCAACATAGTCTAGACATACTAGAAGTTTGTATGCGTTCAAATACAAAATTTATATTAAATTAGCGTAATTTTGCATGAAATATCGATAACTCGGGCTTATAAGCCAGTAAAGCAACAATGGAATAGAATTTATATTTATTATGTTAATCAAAAAATATATTGCAGCGCATTTGAAGAAACGTGTCGCAATCTAATAAAATTTCGGAACTTTTAGTACAATAAAAAAGGATTAGTTATTTATACACACGCTAAAAAAATATCTAAATTATTTAAAAAAATACATTTAGTTTATAAATATTAGATATATGACAAATTAAGTTTACAAATTAAACACATTTGTATAACAAGTTTTGTATATTAGTATTGTTTCTACGTTTTAAACATGAATGATTTAAATATAAATGTAACTATTTGATGGAATCAAAAACGATCTTTAAAAAAACAACTTCAAGATTATGATATATTATCATAAAATGATAAAAACCTCAAAAAATTAATATTTTACTAGAAAACCGAATATAAGAATAACTACTTCCGTATCGATATAATACCTTATTAAAAGTTAATTCAAATCTATTAGAATAATATATAAAGTAGCACTGCCTGAAAAGTACTTCGAAATCAATAATACCTTAATTATTTTTTTCGTGATATAATAACAATGAATAACAAAATATATAGAAAAGTTTTGTCATATTTTTACATTGATATCAAGATTTCCAACTTTTATTCCGTACACAGTCAAAAAATAATTTGTTATTAAAGGATGATAAGAGAAATATAGATTAAATAGTTATTATTTTGTTGTGTGCAAAAAATATATAGTAAGAAATTGCTAAATGAAATTACACGAAATTATAAGTATCATTTTTAATCAGCATTAAAGTAAGTTTAAAATAAAAAATTATTTAAGGAAAAAACATAATTTTGCCAGAGACCTAACATTCAGATATTTCAAAGAATTTATGACCTAATTAAGTAATAGTATAATTGTAATTGATCTTTAGAAAAGTTTAATCCTATTAGTCTATTGAATTAAATGTATATATATATATATATAGGTCTTTATTGAATATCAGCTTAAATTTTTACATTGAATTAGTCTTTTTTGCTCATTAAAATCCGAATAGTCCCAACAGTTACACATTTAACTGATTGGAAAAGTCCTGTTAATACATTGTCTACTTTGTAAGTTAGAATTTATTCATATAAATAATAAAAAATAATGGTATATAAAATATGCTACCTTATTTTTTTAGCATATTGTCAGATTGTTACAAGTACTTTAATTTAATAATATTATTATAAAAATTCTTATTGTTTTAGGCAGCAAACTGTTTTATAAATATAAAAATAGAGATTTTTGGTGTATTTCACAATTAAACGTATACAATATATTTAATGTAGGACAAAATTATTCACTTATTGGTGAAAATGGTAGTAAAAAAACTTATAGTTTGAGCAAAATTAGCTGTGATATTTCTGAAAAAGGCTGTGTTTCAAAATATGAATTTTCCGCACTGCATGTACTTTACTTTGATATTTATTTAAAAATCGTAATTGATGGGAAATTAAAAGTATACAGAATTGACAAGAGTAATCAGTATTTTATTGTTTTTATCTTATTAGCTAATAGGTATATACCAACAGAACAATGTAATACATGTATCAAATCAAGGACATAATATACGCTTCATAAAAAGAAGAGCCAGGGATGCCAGAATGACACCATTTGATATCTTTCTTAACGGAGTCAAATTGGTTCCAACAAAAACATCCGGCGGGGAAATTAATGGAGATTGTACAATGAGAATTACTGTAACAAAAGCTGTAGGAAGAAAATCTATTTATACGATATTTTTTGATATTGACTCTCCAATGTTTTATTTGTACACTGATAATCCTATTATGATATCACAACTTAGTAATAATATATATGGAGTCATAGAAAAACTAAATACTCATGATAATGAATATATTTTTCACAATCATTTTCCACACAAAAGTGAATTATGTTATTACGAATATGAATTTTCTGATAATATTGGGAATTATATTAGCGACTGCAATGGAAAGAAATGTATAAATCTTTGTGATGACATACATTTTAGATTTCAAGATTATACTAAGTCGATATCAAGCCTCAGGCTTCGTTTAACTAAATATTTTCCAGTGTTTTTTGTAAAGCGATATGATTGTAAATATTACATTATAATAGAAAAGTATAATTACACATATTTCTAGTTAATGAGTACAAAATATATAAATACATGAAAATCATAGAAGCAGGTACAGACGGTCTAATTTATACAATTAAAATACAACTTGATAAAACCTACCGTGATGTTGTAATGAAACCATTTGAATACAAAGGGAGTGATATTGCATTACAAAAATCAAAATATGGTTTTACATATAAAGCAGGATTGGAAGAAACATCATTTGGTAGATTTGTACTTTGTCTTAATGATAATGATAAGGACTATCAATTCTTGATTCAATCATGTAATAATTTATATTAACGGAACTAGGTATTGTGTAGAACAAAAATATAATGCCAATTACATATATTTTTATCATAATATACTGTGCATGTAATAAGAATGAATGATTATTATATAATATTTTAACTTAATAACTTGTAATAATTTATTTTTACAGTTAAAACAAAATTTTTAACTTGACACATTAGAAAATAATCGAATTACTTAAAAAATCTACGTAATGTTTTTATTAATTTATAACAAAAACATACTTATTATTACATTGTATATTTATATATAAATTTTTTCATTTCAAAAAATGAAAACATATTCTTTTATAAACTTTACATATGTGTTTGTTAATCAGATTTTATTTTAATTCATATTCCCAAAAATCAATCTACCTATTAATAAATATATTTGACACTTTACTGATGTCATAAAATAATTTATAAATATTTTAATAGCACTCGTGTTTCAAGTGTTACACTCAAGCCCAAGTAATTCTTATAAGATTTGTAACTAAAAAAATATCTATGTACTTAGACTCGTCGATCTATTTATCACTTAGAATTATATATGATATTAAACTACATGAGAATTGATAGAAAAGTTGGTTAAAACTTTATTTTCGTGCTATAAAAAGTAAAAATATTAAGATTAGGAATCCCAAATGGGATATAGCATGAAAAAACTAGTATGTAACTCCAGTATAGACTAGAAATAGAATATGATATTTCAATTTATTTTTACACTAGTAATAATTGATTAAAAATCACAGGTTAAAAAAATAAATTAAAGTACAACTTAGAGGCACTACCTACGGAATCATTTGAATACCAGTGTGAAAAAACAGAATCTTTTTTAAAAAATTTATTTTTTATAACTAATAATTAAATTTATATTAAAGTTATTTTAGCGTAAAATTCATGTTTATCAGTATCTGTAGTATTTTTGTGTAGATTAAACTTATTTTTATTCATAAAGTGATTTCTCAAATACACTCTCCATTTAGTTATGCTCTATACAGTATTTTACATGATTTAAAAAACGAAATTCTGAAAATATAAAAATAATGTTTATTTAAACTTCAGAGCGTAAATCATTTATAGAACATTAATATGAATTAATTCTTTCAAAGTACTCTAAACTGTGTTACTTTCAATTAGAATCATTAATTTCTTCTACATTTGTTTAAAATAAACACCTCGAGTATTTTTCAATACAATTTTCAAAATACCAAATAATAATTAAAAGTTTTTATAAATGCAATTATAGTCTATTGGATCATCATGTCTGCATTTTACATCAGGCTATCGATAAAGTTTTTTATACTAATTTTGTGGATTTATTCGGTAAAAATATGCATGTCGGTTTTTAACAAAGATTAACCATCATCATAACTAATAATGTTTTAGTGAAGTATAATAGTTAAATTTTACAAGTTTGTCATTCTCGTATCATTTCTTTTCATGATTAAAGTCACTATTATTTTATGTGTCTGATATTCATTATTAAGATGCATTAATAGTAAAATGATATTATAGAAATTTAATTTTTATAATGAATATATATATTATAAATAAGCTTCTAAATATTCACTATTTTAATTTTCAATGTCACTATACATTGCATGATAATCAATTTGACTGATCATTCTATATATGGTAATTTTTTATTTCATAACATTTACTCTTTATCGCAAACAATTAAACAGTTGGCATATATAAATTAATTATAATTTATTAATAGTCTAACTATTCTAAAATCTGAATAAAATTGATATTTATTTTTTAAAATCTTTTTTTCGTATAAAATCAATTTATTTGTATTTTATTTAAAATAAATAAGTGCAGGTTTATTTGTACCTTGATGATATAAAATCCAAAATTTATCTTAAAGTTACTAACTTATAATAATTCTGAAGTAGTATTGTCATTACTAAATTGAGTTTCTTTAACATATCTTTCATATTTTATATTCTCAAAACTCTATACATATCTATACAACGTAAAAATAAATCAAATACCAATAAAATGGGAACCTACTTTAATTTTGGGAAAACTTTTTCATATAGCTTTAAATGATATAATATTTTTTATAATACACTCATCATATAATGCTATAAATTTGTTGATGACTTTCATTTAAGTACTTTCTGTTTGTGATTTAATAAGCTCAAATTACCTTTTGGTCAATTAATAAATGGATAATCTTGTTAATATTTAATCACAAAGCTAAAATAATTGATTGTGATCTATTAATTTGTTATTATAATAGTTTTAATGTTGTTTTGTAGAAATTCTTAATTACCATAGTTATATTAAAATTATGTATAGCATAACTTCTATTTGATGGATTTTTAAAATATCATAATGAAAAAAATTAATATTTTAGTTAAATGTTCTGATTGTATGGCAAATATAAGTCATATTTAAAAAAGGGTGTTATATATTCTGATTGATTTATTATATTAAAATACTTCTATTAATAACTCTTCAAGTTACAGCAAATGTAAATTTTTAACAAATAATTTTTGAACCTTTATAAAAATTATAGTTATTATTATAATAGGAATTATTTCTCATTTTTACTAGCTATAGAGCAATACTATATTTTCAGAATTTAAAAAACATAATTGTTTTTAAACAATAAAAAATTTAATTTAAATATCTAAAAATATTACATCGTCTCAATAGACATGGTACTTTTTATGACCCCTCTGATTATAATATATCATATGATTGGTTAAATTATAATAGATAATTATCATAATTTTTTCAGTAGCTGTTGTTGTTTAAGTTTTCTTTTTTGGAAAATATACTAGTAAAGCAAACTTTAACGGACTTTTTTTATGTTTTTACGATATAATAGCATTATAAAAAATATAGAAATTATATAACACCAACAATATCATATGTTTATAGCCTAATTTTATTTAAAACCCACATTATATATTTGTTGAATAATTTCTATTATCAGATTTTATGATTTTTAAGAAATATAAATTGTGATTTTTGATAAAATTGCTTTAACGAGATATATAGCGTATGAAATATTAGTTTCCGATGTCTAAAAAATTAAATAATAAAGTTCATTTAAAAAGAAGTGTATTTGAGATGATTTAAAATAAGCTAAAAAAGTTCTTATCATATTTTATAATACATATAAATAGAATAAATTACAAAAATACATTATATCATTTTTTCAATTTTCATAATTTGTATTTCATTATATTTGTAAAATGTCATTTTTTATGCATTTAGATTTTTACTGATAAAACACTACTAAAAATCCTATTCCATTAAATATGAGTATTATATTTTTCTATGATCTTAACTGCCAGATCATATTCTCTGATTACTACACCACGCCCTGCGCAAAAATATTATATTTTGCTTGTTATATATTAATTTTTTTGTAACAAAATCTACAAATTAATAAATAAAACTTATAATTAAATTTAATTAAATGAGACTATAAATATGTCAATATATCATTTTAAGAGCGTTATTTCATACCTTATAATTATTAAGTATACTATTAAAACATTTTAAAAATTTTGATATAATTATATAAAATTTGTTACTACTCTTATCAAAACTACTTTATTACGATGTAGGAAATCTCCTGAAATTTTAAATTCATGATTTATTTCCTAAAATAAAAATATAGTTTTTCATAGAATATTAACAGAGGAAAAAACTTAGCCATCAAGTTTAATAATAGTTATTCTGAAGTCACAATAACAAGGTATCGACTGTGTTATGGATATATATATTTATTATAAAAAAATCTTAAATTAAAGAAAGATTTTTAGGCTACCTATACAAAGAAATATGATTTTATGCATTTTTAAAAATACGAGACAAATAAACAACTTAAGAACATTAGTTTTATGACACTTAAGATAAATGTTTGGAATTTTATTTAAGCTTCATCACTTCTTTTTTGAGAAAACATTTGTCCACATATTCTTTTAATCAATTTATAAATATGTTATTATTTCTTCTTTGCACCAGTAAGTATTTGTCAAAAGCTGACATTTTTATATATAACAACTCTAGAAATGTCTTTTTGAGGATAAATTTTCAAATACTTTGATAAGTTTCCAAGTATATAATATTACTTGGTATTATTTTTTCTTCACGTTAGTGTGATTTATTTTTAAACAACAATACTTTAATTTATTTTTCTTTAAATTATTAATTTATTCTAGATATATTCTGATAAGTCCTATTTGTGCATTTTTAAAAAAAATCCGAAAATAAATAAAGGATATTTTATTATTTTATATGTATTTTAATTTTTTTTTTTAGATAAAGTCTAAATTTCTTAAACAAAAATATGCAAAACAAAATATTCATGTTTTTATTAATAAATCATTATTAAAATTCTAAAACTATAGTCTGATTTATAAATCTAGGAAATAAACAAAGAATAGAAAAAATGCCTAAATTTTCGTATTTCTAAGGAGAGAATAGCACTAAATAAAAATTTCTATTTCTGAAAATCAATATTTTATATATAATACACCTTTTTTACTCTGTTAAAATGAAAGCTAACAAAAACAAGTTTATATTTATATTTCTCAATTTCATTTTATTTATACTCTAATATTATAATCTGGGAATAAAATCTTTTCCAACTGGCTTAGCTGTCTAGAAAAAATTGATTTTATTGAAACATTGTAGCTTTTTAACGAGATTATCAATGTGATTCGAGAAAAAAATTTTTTTAAAGACTTGCAATACATGGAAAATTTCCGATAATATTGAATTCCCTAATTTCATTATTTTCTAAAAATTTACTGGTTGCAAAAAGATTTATTAACATACTTTAGTACACTAAAGTTTATTTTTTGACCTATTTGTGCAAACTAAACGATTATAAACACTATGCAAGTG